>NC_135224.1:6680022-6847522 GCF_052324685.1 Brachyhypopomus gauderio
CCTTGTTGACTTCACCGCGTCGTGCAAACAAAGTGAAAGTGGCCCCGTGGAGATGCGGCCAGGGCTGGTTTCTCTCGGGGGCGCACACCCCATATGTCTGTAACACAGCCTGTGTGCTGTCAGAGAGCAAATACGCTTTTAGCTTGTAATCAGACATGTCAGAGTGAAAGAACACAACGAGGACAAAGCACTCGTTTCCTTGAAAGCCTATAAATAATTATGCAATTTTTTTTTTTATTATTATTGGATTATTGTCAAAAAGTCTGTTGAAACGAATTATATGTAATTCTGCATTTCTGTAGGGTTTGTGGTCATTTCTTTTCTTGTTTGCATTGTTACATAATGTCATAATAATTGTCAAAGCTTGATCATAATATAAGCAACATTATTCAATTTCCTTGCTGTATAAACACAAGATGCATCACCTTCACAGCAGAAGGTTGGCTATCATCCCGTTTGGCCTCAAGGGGGCACTGTGACTCTGTCAACAGCAACCTGTTGCTTTTATTCGTCTCACATGCCCATAACCCAAAATCGGTGCTTATGAACCTGTTTAGATCTTCACTTTCCTCAAGACATGATGATATCAGACAGTTTTAACTTCTTTGTCCTTTTGATTTTTTTCAACCTCATTCAAGACTATTACATTTCTCTATCATTTCCCACCGTGGGACAGTCAGTGGAATGATGTGGTGACTCTTAATTAATGGGAAGCTTATACTTGCATGCCATAGTACAGTCAGTCAGTCAACAGCTCACAAGAGAACAGAGGAAGCAGTCAAACAGACCAGCACACAGACAGAGCATGTCTGTCTGCTGCTGATGATGTCACAGGAAGCCCAGTCTAGCCAGGCACAGAGTGGTACAGTGGGCAGACAGCGACATCCCAGGGGCTGGGCCCTCTGTGTAAGAAGGAAGGACTGAAGACAGGAAAGTGAGACAGGCAGACAGTGAGGGAGGGAGAGTGAGACAGGCAGACAGTGACAGAGGGAGGGTGAGACAGGCAGACAGTGAGGGAAGGAGAGTGAGACAGGCAGACAGTGACAGAGGGAGGGTGAGACAGGCAGACAGTGAGGGAAGGAGAGTGAGACAGGCAAACAGTGAGTGGAGGGAGAGTGAGACAGGCAGACAGTGTGTGGAGGGAGAGTGAGACAGGCAGACAGTGAGGGAAGGAGAGTGAGACAGGCAGATACTGAGTGGACGGAGAGTGAGACAGGCAGACAGTGAGGGAGGGAGAGTGAGACAGGCAGACAGTGAGGGAAGGAGAGTGAGACAGGCAGATACTGAGTGGACGGAGAGTGAGACAGGCAGACAGTGTGTGGAGGGTGCTAGCTGAACTCACACTCCTTTCTGACCCAGGGTTTGGATTTGTAATGGAGGACACTAATGGACATTTTTCTAGACAGTTCCACAGAGGCCTTTAAAAAATGTGATCTTCCTTGCCATGTAGTCAGATCTAATATATCACCTCTTTCAATATGTATGTCAGCCATTAAGGCCTGTTGCTCTGGTTCCTCACATCTGTAAGCTATAAGCCACCTGCCCTTGAGGTTATTTCCTATCAACTGGGGAGAACCCTTATCCCCTCTTTTAATCTCCTCCTTCCCGTCTCTCTCTCTCTCTCTCTCTCTCTCTCTCTCTCTCTCTCTCTCTCTATCTATCTCTCTCTCTCTCTCTCTCTCTCTCTCTCTCTCTCTCTCACACACACACACACACACACACACACACACACTGTTTCCTAACTGTCCTATCTCTGTCTTCCTCTCTTTCCCTCTATCTCTGTGCTGGAATCTGGAAGACATGTATTACTTCTGACATGCAGAAGCACTGATTCTGTAAGGGTCGCGACCCCACACAGCAGGTCCTGGCAGGGTTTTAAGTCCAGTGCAGTCACACATCTGTGCACCCCAGTCTAGCATGACCCTCTCCTGCCCCCACCCCCACACAGCTCCCCCCATACGCCTCCCGCATGCCCCCCCCCAGCTCACTACCCAGCCTCAGATGTGCAGATGTGCACAGTTCATCGTAATAGCTGTGTTGCATGCAGGAGAAATGACCTGTGCACCACACCCTGCTGTCTTCATGTCATCTCTTGCATTGTAATTTCATTCATTGTTATCTTTGCGTTAAGTAAGAGGGTGATATGTTCAAGTTGACCTTCTTTTAATTATTTCTAGCTAGTCCATCATTTGTTTATGTAATGCATTTATTCTGAGTGGATTTATATGTTGTTCTTCTTATGATTTTAAAAGGGCTGCAAAAAACAGGAAACACATACACACATGCGTATGCACACACACACACATACACACATGCGTATGCACACACACACACACGCACACACACACACACATACACACATACACACACGCACACACACACACACATACACACACACACACACACACACACACACACACACACACACACACACACACACACACTCCCACCCCCACCCCCTCATTCCTCTCCATTTCCACATGCACATACACACACCCAAGCCACCAGTGCTCTAGCAGCTGTTGCCAAGTACTAGACACTCTTTATTTGAAGAATTTTTGCGTAAGTTATGTTGGTCCATTACTGTAACAAGTTGCCTATGTAGTTCATTACTCATGTTTCGCTGGTACACTTCAGTGTGAAACTACCATGACTTTCCATCACAATCATCACCTCTCTGCATGATCCTGGCAATTCCTGCAGCTCACACACCTGTGTCATGTGCTCCGGGGCTCAGGTGGGCCTCCTCCAGGCCCCGGTGGGCTCAGGTGAGCTCCATCTCCTGCCGGGCCCTTTGGTCCCCGTCATGGCTGTGACGAAGGGGGCCATCAGCCTCTTGGTGGCTCTGTTACAGTCTGTCGCAGGAGGAGGACGCTGCCGCTCGACCACGCATCATGCGGCGTGACACATCGCATTACCTCCATGGCCCGCTGTCTGATCGGCACATCCCGTTCAGTTGGGTCCTATCAGTCCTGCTCTCATCCCGCTCACACCCCCACCCCCACCAGCCCCACTTCGGTTCTCTGCCCCTCACTCCATCCACCTCTTTTCTGTGACACCCCCCCCCCTCCCTTCCTCCCATCATCACCACCACTCATCCTCCACCCATTTACCAGGCCACCCACCCCCGGACCCCACTCCCCCATCCGTCAGGACAGCACGCATCAGCGCTCCCTGACATGGTGCTCGGGCTCCATTGTGTTTCCTCTGCCCCCCTCTTCCCCCGGGACATGGCACACCTGGTCTTCCCAAATGAGGGGCCCTGGCAAGTGGGTAGAAAGGGAACAGGACAGGGGCGGGATAGAGGGAGGCAGGAGGGGGAGCCGCGTCGGGTCTTTTCGGATTCCCATGGAGCAAAAAGTTAATGATGTGGCCCTTTTGTGGTGCTGGCAGTGGAGACAAAAAAGTTTCTGCCAAAAATTGCCAGAAATGCCAGCGACCGACAACACTGAGAGGCTGACACACTAAAGGGGCACCGACACTAGGACAGACCTCCCACTGGAGGCCTCTGACACTGGGACAGGCCTTCCACTGGATGACTCTGACACTGGGACAGACCTTCCACTGGATGACTCTGACACTAGGACAGACCTCCCACTGGAGGCCTCTGACACTGGGACAGACCTCCCACTGGAGGCCTCTGACACTGGGACAGACCTCCCACTGGAGGACTCTGACACTGGGACAGACCTCCCACTGGAGGACCCTGACACTGGGACAGACCTTCCACTGGAGGACTCTGACACTGGGACAGGCCTTCCACTGGAGGACTCTGACACTGGGACAGGCCTTCCACTGGAGGACTCTGACACTGGGACAGGCTTTTCACATTTTAGGGGTTACAATTCCCCCCAGCTCTGCTTTAACCTAGTGACTAAACAAACTGCTAAAACATTCAAATGTTTTTTACTGAAAAGAATCTGTATGAATTCTTATCAGCTACCTTCAGTTTTTAGGTTTTTTTTAATAGATTTTTTGGTTTGGGATTCTCTCTACCTCTCAAATAATTCTCTTTCTTTTACAAATAAACGCAGCTCGTATGCGACTCGCTATGCCTGCTGGGTCTAATCTGGGCTGACAGCTTCCTCCCGTAATTGGTGCTAACACCCAGATGGACAGGGCCCTCATTTGCTGCCTAATAATGTGGTGGCTGTGGGGAGCAGAAGAGGGGGGAGACCTTGATTCGTTGGTTATGGATACAGAAGCGGTACACACCCCAGGCTTCAGGCCCGACAGCTTGAACGGGCTTTTGTTCACACATTTGTTCAAAAGCGAGCGTTCCCTGTAGTCCCGCCCCTCCCTGTCCAGTACTCTCCACCACGGAGCAATACTCTCACTCCCATGTCCTGCTCCCCCCCTCTTTTCTCTCTCTATCTATCTATCTCTCTCTTCTTCCTTGTATCTTTTTTTTTCTTTTAGATAATAGCATAGCGGATGCATGCCTGTATTTTCTCTTGTGCGTGTGTGTTTGTGTGTGTGAGTAAGACAAGCTTGGCACATTAGGCTGGGTGGTCAAACTCAGCTGTTTTTCAGCGTGGACTGCTTGACCTTTTTGGATTAATGAGGCTGTGGGTTGTGACCTCTGAACTGAACGAGGTCATCTGAAGTTGGAGTGCTTGGCCATTATTTACAACGTCTTTACACCAATTCATTTATAAGTTACGTGTCTGCTCAGTCACTGACAATTCACTGTGATGTTTCTATTAAAAAAATCCAAGAATGCAATAACTTAACAGTGATTAAGGTAATCTTCACATGAGCTAAACTGCTCATCAATACTGAATACAAACCTCTTTCTATACTTGCACATAAATTAAATATTCATCCATTTGTGGGTAAGTAAGGACAAGAAAGAAAGGAAAGGAGTCAGTGATTATCTGTTCATTCACTAAGGGGCTGCACATTTGAATGGATCAGGTTCAATTGACACACACAAGATGACCTTCGTGACAGCAGCTCTGAGTGTTTCCAGCAGCTGAACCCATGACGTTAACTCACAGTGTCAACGAACAGATCACAGATTCAAGCCTAGTGAATGATTCACCTGAAATCCCCACTATTATCCAATTAAAGTTAGTGATGTGAACAGGTGACATTCTTTTGGTGTGATAAATTAAGAGCTTAAGCTAATTGCTAAATCTACCAGATCTTCGCATTTTAACTTAAATGTCGAAATCATTTTGTATGGCTAGGAGGATGAATGAATCAACACGGGTCAGCTGGTGCCGGTATTAAACCATCCCAACTCTCTTTTTAAATGTAGACACTGAAATGTGTGTGTGTGTGTGTGTGTGTGTGTGTGTGTGTTATAAATGCCCGGCTCAAGACGTATGGGCAGCCACACACATTTGAATGAACCAAAAATGTTTACTGAAAGAAATTAATACAATTTCTAAATAAGCCTGACCAAAATAACTATGTAAAGGTCCAGAATGCAAGTGGAGTGTAAGCAGCGTATTTAGAAGTAATGCAAAACAAAAGCAAAAAAAAAAACCCAGAGAAGGCACAGAAGGCACAGGGCTGCACTGAAGGTACTGAAGACAAGGTGAGTTCTCGCCATAATAGTGAAACAGGCCTTTATGCTCCCTGCCTTTTACCTGGGAGCCGCTCGATAAAGGCCAGACCTGTCAGCATGACCTCACCCTACTGGAGAGAAAAGAGAAATAACACACACAGCAGAGTCAGGCAGGGCTGTGATACTCCGTCTGTCCGTCCATCCGTCCGTCTCTGTGTGTCCTTGAAAGCGAAATCCGTCTGTGACTACAAACCTTGTGTATGTTTTACTGTTTATCTGCAGAATCAAATCCACTGTGTGTGCACGATACAAAGTCCCCACGGGCCATAACCCAGACCGACGTGCAGAATGGCACACGAGGGGACGAAAAAAAAAAAAAACCACAGCAATGTTTTTCATGCGACCATCGCAACGTGTCACAAGCTTGGCGGTTCACAGTATTGTGCCTAGCAAGAAGAAACGTCGGAGTCCACAGCGCCATGGGGGTTAATTGATTCTGAACAGAGATGAGGAGAAACAAAACACATTCACAGTCGGTGTGTGGGAGTTCTGGTACATGGTCAAAAAAGCAGGAGAGATAAAGAAGCAAGTTGTCCTTGGGTGGGAGAATGGAAGTAGATGTGAAAATTGGGGCCAGCAGGTCTGGCAATAAGGAGAAGGGTTTACATGGGGAATCTGTGAGTTCATCTGGAGAAGGTGAGGCGACAGACCTTCAGTTCACCACAAACATTCACTTCATCACATCTGTGTTTACACTCGAAGGGGACAGGCCAGTGACACAGTTTGAATCTTAACCTTTTTTACATTTCTTTTTAATCTTCCAAGTTTTTCCTAAAGCTTGAATTTGTATTCATTACAGCAGTGCAAAGTCATAACCTCTGAAATGCTAAACATAAAACTACACCAAAAATAAAAGCATTTTTTGTTAAACAAATTGGCTACAAATGCTGTAATGAATGACATTTAAAATGAAACCACATTCACTCCATCATCACATATTTTCATTACATTTTGCACACAACACTGACAAAAATCATCTCACTGACAAAATGTAAAAAAAACTTTCACTGACAGACTGTCATACAGACATTTTCACACCTGTTAGAAGTCATTTTGTTCAATATAATGAGTCCTGAAATTTTATCAAATCACTTTGAGTTTGTGATTTCATATTAATATTGTGAGACATAATAAAAGGTTTTGGCTTTTTCATTAATTTTACTGTCCTACTGTTTTGATAGTGATTATGTTTTCATACTGATACAGCTATTGTGCTTGAATTCAATACTATAGTGAAAAAAACAATAGATTAAATAATATAACATGTTCAGTATCGTCTTTACTATTTAGATTCAGAAGCAGGGTCTGATATATCCCTGTTCTCAAATTAGCATTTCGCATTTGGAGTAAATTTTTCAGCAAATTATAAGATCGTTAAGCACTCTTAAGGATTCCACTTTTTCCCTTGTTTGTTTTTTGTTTTTGTATTCTCTTTGTCTCAGGAATACTGTTGACAGAACAGCTGTCTAGACCGCTACAGACCTGTTCATCTGCCATTCTCAACTCCCACTTCCTTTATTGTCTTTTGTGAAGAGGGCAGAGGGGGCGTGAGGGCACGGGGAGAAAGGAAGTATACATCTCAGCTTTCCTGCTCTCTTCCCCTTAAACTAACAAAGCACATTTACATCATCTGTCCCTCATTCTGCTGTGTAAACTTATTTGAATAGCGGGAGAGTGAAGGACGGCTCCTCACGCCCCTCCCCCTTCTAGTTTGTTCCCGCTGAACATGAAACACAAGACACGCCGAACATCAGCTGGTACTGTGCTGACCTACATCTCAGTCTACAAGGTGTGTTTTGCTTTAAGATGGATTCTCATCAGTATAATTTGATTTAATACCAAGTCATTATCATGGGTCAAACTGGTGTGAAAATATGACACAGGAATAGGTGAACACTCTTCTCTCTCTCTTTTTTTCTCTCTCTTTTCTTCTCTCTCTTCTCTCGCCTTTCCTTGTTCCTTCCAGTACTGCAAGAGTTCCAGCAACACCTCTCCGAGGAAGGCCGAATGGTTTCTTAATGACAGAGTCAGAGGCTTGTGTGAAGTGTGTCAAAACAAGCCGGCTTCAACTCACCCAGGCCGAGAAAGGCAGACCATGTCTGGGGGCTCTGCCGAGCCAATCAGCATGGGGGTCACCCTGCAATTTGCCCCTGAAGGGGCCAAATCTGAACCTGCCCCACCTCTCGCTCGAGCACTCCTCAGCTTTCCTTGCTAATCCATCACCTTCACAGCTGATCCAGCCCCCCCCCCTCCGATGACCCATGGCCCAGTGCAGCTCACAGTGGGTCACATGACTCGTGCAGGTGTGGAGGGCTCTGTCACCCCCCCAATTAGCAACCCTAATTAGTGAAGAGGCCTCCTGCAGGGTCACTGAACAGGGTCCGGGGAGAGAGCGGATGGACGAAGAAAAGATAAGTAGAAAGAGGAAGAGAAAGAGAGAGCAGGAGGGAGGGAGGGAAACTGCAGTACAGTGATGCGTGGCAGAAAGCACAGAGCCCAAAACCAGTACAACAGGCCTCACACACACTGGCTGACTCCAAACAGGCCAGAGAGCTGAGCTCACCACACCGAGCTGCTCATGGACTTTATTTCCTAACTCTTCAAGAAAAGTGTTGCAGTGCTTCAAGAAAAGCCATGCATTATAGATATTTCATGCTTCTAAACCACCAACATTTGCATTTTAGTACACAATACATTCCGATTTACGTGCTTAACTATATTACATTTTGTCTCGATGGGAGTTTTAGAGTGATAAACGAAAGGACACGAGCCGTTCTGCCCCACCTGTATGGTCCCTCGCTCATTCATGCACAGGTGTTGCCGTCACGGTTCCCAGCTGTCACCGTCCCATGAGTCCTGCACCCCTATTCCTGCACCGCCCCACACACACCCCAGCAGGTCACCCATTCAGCGCTCCTTCTCCCCAGCCATCCACTCCCTGGAAGAAAAGACGCCAATCATTTTAATTGGCACCCCAGGGTTGATTGTCTCAGCAAGCCCCAGAAGAGGAGGGCAGCTCCAGGAGGAAGGAACGCACCAAAGCATGTGGTTAAACATACTGTGGCGGTTTGGTCCCCCTTTACTCAAAAATGACCCGGACGCTTGGCCGAGACTTGAAAAGGGTGTTTCTGCAGACTGATCGTAGACAAGGGAAGGATGGTCAAAGATATAAGCACTCGGGAGATTTGTAAGGCTAATCCAGACTGAGACACAACGACGGGAAAATAGAAATGATTCGCTTTACGCGAGTTGTGCTTCTGCTTTGGCAGTGTACACGAAGGCGGTGTTTTGTACGCACAGTATACTCGTAATCTGCTGTTAATGAACCAATTTGCTGTCAAGAACTGCTTGCCACCAAGACTGTTGCCGCCCATGAACGTTTTTCTGTCAGGCTTCATGGAGTTGAAAACAGAACCATCAGACCACTAGCATGGTTGATTAAGTATGTCTGGAAAATACCATGGTAAACATCCCACCTTAAAGGTTTATGAGTGTTTTTTTTTAAAGAGATGAACAGAGAATACTATCACATGTGTGAAAGAAGCAGGTTCTTGCTGTCTTTACGAAGAAAAATTGCTGTTAACAAACTAAATGTTGCCAAAGGGATTACAGGCCTTGGCCGATCTGTCTTGAAAGCAGTACAGGGTTGTTCCCTCCATGTGCTCTTCTTCAAGATTGATTACTTTTACACCAAATTAAACAAAGTTATCACCTTAAGCATGGCGATGGGGATTCTACATTCATGGGAATGTGCTTAGAAATGTCAGGAACTCTGAAGGCTCCAAAAAAGGAATGTGGTTTATAAAGCTGTGTTGACCTTGCACACATCTCTCCTGGCTGTACAGGAGGGCAAGTGAGATTACCGTATGGATGAACAAACACTGAACAGATTGATGGCATTAATAGATTAATTCAATGTCAGTGACTGATGCCTACTGAATATCAAAATTAGAACATAGTCAAGAAATGAGAGACACAGAGAGGGAAATTACATAGACATATATTTATATGTATATGAATAAAAATACATATACATATTATACAATATCTTGGCTTTTATAGCCTGAGCATCAAAACAGCTCTTTCACCGAAAAACACAAAGAAATTTTTCTTTTAAATAAGTGCAAATTGTTAACGAGACAGAGAACTGTAAAGCGTTTATAAACTTATTTTCATTCTTTCCTTCTTTTTTTGTTTACTGTAAGACCACATGATACCAACATGAAAGTACTGTGCAAAGACTCATACATCTCATACATTATATTTACATGGGAATGTTTTTCTTTTTTGAGAGAATATGGTGCCAATTATGTTCTGAAAAGGTTACACAATTTTCTGTGTGTAGTTAAAATAACACTGAGAAAGAAAAGAACCACAATCTTTATCAATCATAAAACCATAAAAGGCCTATTACAATCACACCAGCGAGGAAAGCTCTATACAGACCTGTCCTGTACACTCCCCCCTTCAGGACTGTTAACTATTCCCTACCATTCACAGTGTTTTCATGCTCTCGAAATATAAGAGTTAAAACACGAGAGTCAATGTTTTGATTTTGTAAGACGGGTGGAGCTTTTCAGGGGACCATTTGGAGATTCTGATTCTCAGACAGATCACTGGATCCCTGCCCAAGAGGAATCCTCAACTGATCACTGGATCTCTGCCCCAGAGGAATCCCACTGCCTTGGCAGCCTTGCTGTTGTGCTTTCTCAAATCTGCTGTTCAAATCATGATCAAGTATCTTCTTCTGTCACGAGCACACATACATGCGTGCACACGCACACACACGCACACACAGATTACAAATACATGATGATGCTAGAATCTCTACAATTCGTTTGCTGTTTTAAGTACAGTTAGTCGGGTGTTATAATTTCCTTCTAAAGAGTGTTAAATAAACTGTGTTTTACTTGGTAAACGGCATTGAAGACCTGCAGTCTGACAGTTTTGGTAAACATCAATTCTAAGCCACTTGTTGTGTCAGAGCTGAAAGAAAAACAGGATTAATACTATCATTCCTTCAAATACCACAATCAGCAAAACACCAAAAACAGAAAGTACAAAATGTTGTGAGTGGAAGCCATGGCCTTATGAGAAGCTGTAATGTAAACAAACCAAATTTAATGAGTAAAGGCAAAGAAAATGAGAAAAAAAAGTGTTGCGCTGCTATAAACTGCTGCTAACTGGAAAAAAAAAAAATCGGTAAACGGTATTCAACAGCAACAAGGAGACTCAACAGAGGTTCCCATGACAACCGAACCACCACAGTGGACACTGTGGAACAGTCACAAGAGTGCAAGAGATCAAATGCAGTTCTCCATAGGTGTGCTGCGGTTACAAGGTTGTCATTCCAAAAAGGGGAAGGAGCTTTACGTTCTGCACCTGTAGATAATTACAGTCCTCAAAAGGTGTGTCCAGAGAGGCTAGGCGGGGGTCAGGGTCATACCATCACCGTCGCTCATCTTTAACAAAAGAAGATAACTGAGGCCTGCTATCTCTTTTGAGTCATCCAACTGTCCTTTGGTACATATGAACTTGGAGACCACAGAGTGCCGCTTTATTAGCATACATAGAAAACGTGGACAATTTGTCATTGGCCCACAGTGTCACTGCATTGAATCAGAATCAGCGATGAAATCAAAAGCAACAATGGAGACGTTGTGAGACTATGAGCCTGTCTGTAGCAGTACGGAGTAGGGACAGGGAGACGGCGGGTCCCCACGGCCGGGTCACGCGCCTGTCCCGGACACCAATTAAACGATAGAGCTTTGATAATTCTTGATTAAACTTCAACTGAGGCCGGGTTGGGTGAGAGAAGCTGTCAAGAACTGTACATGTATGAAAATAAAGTGCTTAGGTTTTTAAAATAATGGAACTGCACACAGTATGATTGTGTGAACAGAGGGCATGACCAATGAGATGGACATGGGTAGGACAGGACAGGGAATGGACAGGCTGGATGGGTAGGGACAACAGCTGGATGGGCGGGGACATGAGCTGGAGTATCAAATGGCTGAGTATCAAATCATGTTGCACGTCATGCATGCTGGGCCATCATGCACGGAAGGCAGTTCAAACACACCAAGAGCTAACAATGCTAATCACTTAGCCTTCAACCCTAGTCACCATAAGACAGAATGAAGAGGCCGCTAATTGCTAAATCTTGACACATGGCTTCACTGCTAATCATGTAATCATGAAAAATACTATTATGTCCTCCGTAAACTTTGTAAGTGGATAGAGTCTGAGTCTGTTGTCTGAGTATCGTCTAGGTCTGTCTGCTCATGTACAAAAAGCAAATCTGTTCGTCCGCAAACATTCAGTAAAAAAAAAATTAAAATAAAAAATTTGAAAGTCAGCACTGCACAAGCCCTCGAAATTTGAAAACTAGCTAAGACATTCATAGTGTATGGATTTTCCCACTAGTGTATTGCCCCTTGATTTGCTAACAATATGAAAGAAGTTGCTAGCTAATCATGTTGCACTAGCTAATCATGTTCCACTAGCTACGAGCTGGAATACTGAGATGATGTTGTTGGCCATATTAGATGTGACTTTTAAAACATTTTTCAAACTTTTAGATAAAATAAATGTTTGCTTGGCTGAAGAAATATTTGGTTTTAAATTTCTGAAAAGCTACAAAAACATACAGTTCTAAATTCATACAGTTTACTTTCTGTTAACCTTATTAAATTTGCAAGGCCTAGCCAATTTCATGGATATTATTTACCAGATCGTTTGTGAATCTGCTTTAAAAATAGACAATGGTGGAAGAAACTGATACCATTACAGTGCATGATGGACTGAGCTTTCCCATCTGTTTGTGGTATTATCTGAAAGATGGGGCTGGTTGGATGTAGAGTGGTCCTGTTATTGTAAATGTGTACAGAATGTTCAAAAGATGCACTAAGAAAAACATTTCTCACACACTCGATCTCAAACGCACAAAATGCACATTATTGAAAAACTCTCCCGTAATGACAATTCTAGTTAAAAGCAGCATAAAAACATGTACCACAAGGTTCATCAAACATTATCGACATGAATCATTCATTTCATTTTTTTTTAAACACCCATTTGGATACAACGTCTCTCGTAAAGCGGTTTTGCCTTTCACAATTACAGTAACAATGTTGAAGTTTTTTCCATTATTCACATAGACGATGCCTGAGGCTGTTTGCAACGCGTGTGTAGTGCACACACACACACACACACACACAAACACACGTGTGCACACACGTACACAAGAAATTCAAAAAAGGGAAGAAAACCGTGAGCATCTGTGAAGACGAATCCAAGCTTAAGTACTGAAAATGTAGGCAGTTAATTATGTGGGTGTCCTCTTCCATGTTTCATACACATACACACCTTTTTATCACCTTAACATGATGAAAATACCTTCACAGGAGGGGACGAGCGGTCCAAAATGGAGATGAGTGCCGTTTCTGTTCTTTAAAGTTCTACAGCCCCTATTTCTTCTGCCGCCATCTTGTGTAGAGCAGAAAGCAGTTCGCTCCCCTCCCCAGCGACAATGCAGAGGAAGGAGGGCAGTTCCAGTCTGTAGGCCCCGCCAGGCTCCGTGTCTCTTTAGGAAACCGTCTTCTTACCACCCAGATCTCCGTCCTTCCTCTCTGTCCGTGTGTAGGGCTCGAACGCCGACACCCCACACCCGTAGCCGGGCGTCAGCTCGTGGTGAGACCCTCCCAGCAGCGGGACAGGGAACAGGGACGGAGGAGGCACGCCCAGCCGGGGCGAGGGCGGGGTGCCGCCGAGAGAGGACAACGATAGGCCGAACGGCCCACCCCCGGCGGCCACGCCCCCCGGAGGGGTCCCGGCGCCGCTGACCCCGGGCGAGGACGAAGACGCGGACGGGCTGCCCAGGAGTGAGCCGTTGCCAGGGTGTGGTGGAGGCAGGAGAGGGTTGGGCGGAGGCACAGGTACGGAGAGCAGCCGTCCCTGCTCCAGCAGACGCAGGATGTTGCACGTGGCCAGCGACTCGGAGGCAGAGGAGGAGCGCCTGTCCAGGTCCTTGGTCTGGTCCTTCTTCTGTTTGGTGCGGCGGTTTTGGAACCACACCTTCACCTGTGGGGTGAGGAAGAACTCACTCAACTGGTGAAAGAAGACAAGAGGAAAACGTACCCAGTTCTGGAAACCAAAACCAAAAACAATGCCTGGAACTTCTGCTTTTTCTTTGGATGAAGATGACGAGATGATTAGCAGGGAAGATTAGTTTAGACCCAGAAAAAAATTCTCAATTGCATTAATAATTGTGATCTTCATTCTTTTTATGTTTTTTCTGTACTCTTAAAATCTAGGCAGAGGTCTTTGAGGTATTTACAGCCCCTCCATCAGGGTTTCCTACAGTGCTGCCATAGTTGTTGCTTCACCAGACCAGCAGAACAACACTGGATAGAAAGTGTAAAGTGTAAGCGCTCAGGACAAAATGCTGATGTATTTCTAAATGATTCTGGACAACGGCAGAAGAGGCCGGGATGTGCAGCAATCCCCTACGTGCTGTAAAAAGAGACCAGCAGGAAACCGTAGGGAAGAGCTGTCAGACCGGCCGGGCAGGACTGGTGAGATTACAACTCCAGCTCGGCCATTAGGCTGTGGATAATGGGATTGCTCATGAGCCCCTCTGAGGATGTTGATGCTACAGTCTTAGTCTCAATGTGCCAATGCATTGTGTGTGTGTGTGTGTGTGTGTGTGTGTGTGTGTGTGTGTGTACAAGAGTGAGAGAGAAAAAGATATATATGGCAATGGTTTCCAAAATTATGTAGTTATGAACATCATATACACACAGTTATCACTCACTAAGTATCAACATTATCACCTGGAGGAATGAACCTTAAACTGACTGAAGTGGCTTTGCTATTACACAAAGAGGGAGAATGTTCTTGGTGGACTTTGATACCATGTAAAGCCAGAGGTTAAAAGCCTAGATGTGACCCTAGACTGAGAAAGTTATCTACACCATATTGGCCACCACACATCCTAATGCCCTCTGCTCTGTGTGTGTGTTCAGGATTAGACTATGTAAGTGCTGTAATTGTTGGTGTTGGTGGGAATGGCACCACATTACCTTCCTCTACAGTGGGGAAAATAAGTATTTAGTCAGTCACCAATTGTGCAAGTTCTCCCACTTAAAAAGATGAGAGAGGCTTGTAATTGACATCATAGGTAGACCTCAACTATGAGAGACAAAATGTGAAAAAAAATTGAGAAAATCATTTTGTCTGACTTTTAAAGAATTTATTTGCAAATAATGGTGGAAAATAAGTATGTTTTGTATCTTTTAATGTTATACTCATATTGTATATTTAGATCAGGACATGCAAGTTCACAGAATGGATCTAGAGTTTAATACAACGCTTATGACTACGTAGCCTTTACTCACCTAAGTCTGAAATGCAACACCATCTGAAATACCACTGAAGCTTTTGACTTTTTATGGGTTAATTCTTTTTGACATTTACTTCTACAAACTTCTACATCTACAAGTATTTATAGACGTCGTACCCTTTATTTGGTTTCTAACTTTTTGTTGTGAGTAGGCTGCTTAATTTTGTATATGCACAAAGAAAAATTTGTGTTTACTATTTACTATTTAATTATTTTTCATGCATAATGACATTGACTAGAAGCTTGATATATAAATGTCAGACGGGTTGTCCTGAGGGCGCAAATGACGTGTTGATGCCAGAAGTCAGAGGAGAATGGCCAGACTGGTTCGTGCTGATAGAATGGCAACAGTAACTCAAATAACCAGTCATTACAACCGAGGCATGCAGAAGAGCACAACATGTCTAACCTTGAGGCGGATGGGCTACAGCAGCTGACCACACCGGGTGCCACTCCTGTCAGCTAAGAACAGGAAACTGAGATTACAATTCACACAGGCTCACCAAAATTGGACAATAGAAGATTGGAAAAACGTTGTCTGGTCTGAGGAGTCTCTATCTCTGCTGCGACATTCGAATGGTAGGGTCAGAATTTGGCATCAACAACATGAAAGCATGGATCCATCCTGCCTTGTATCAACAGTTCAGGCTGGTGGTGCAATGGTGTGGGGGATGTTTTCCTGGCACACTTTGTGCCCATTAGTACCAAATGAGCATCGTGTCAATGCCACAGCCTTCCTGAGTATTGTTGCTGACCATGTCCATCCCTTTATGACCACAGTGTATCCATCTTCTGATGGCCCCTTCCAGCAGGATAATGCGGCATGTCATAAAGCGCAAAGCATGAAACCAGTTCTTCTTTAAATGCTCACTATTGGTGTAAATTACAAACACATTTTTGATTGGACACATGGCCCCTGCTTCCTGACTGTAAATCATTTATACCAAGGTCTCCTAGTGCTTTGGCTACCTTTCATATCACAGAACACGAGGCACGAGAAAAGCCCTCGGCTCCACGAGAAAAGCCCTCAGCTCCACGATGATTTTGCAGGGGGGGGTTGGCTGGTGTATGATGATGAAAGAAAGCAAATCTCCATTGTACATCTATACTATGGGAACGAAATCCTCTCTAATGGGATGCAGGGTTCAGTGCTGGGGCAGAGATTACAGACTGAGATTTGTGTGACCTGGATTTGCTCTCGCGCGTAGGCATCGCTGCCACCCGCTCCGCCCGGCCACGACTGCGCCTCTTCGACCCCGGACCACGTCATTCTGCAGCACGCCTGCCACACCCGCTTGTGTTTGGAGCATCGGCCACCACACACCTGCTGCTCTCGCCGTGTTTGGAGAGATGAAGATAGAAAAGGACTCCACAAATAGTCAAACAAAATCAAACCAAATCAAATGGAAGTGGAATGTAATAACGGGAGTCTTTCAGTGGGCATGTTTTAGTTGTTCATGCAACTTGGAAACCCTACGACAGCAGAATAAGTTATATGCATGGGGCACAAAGCAAACAGTATTTAAGAGAATGCGTGTTGTACGGTTACAGTGCCTTCATTCCCATCACTAGCACGACGCAATCCCCACAGCACTCTGTGCCTCTGATCTTGGTACTGCCTGACAGGTGATGTGGATCACTAATAAACTTATTATTGAGATTGACAGCCAAAATCACAGCCAGAGGCACTCCTGCTGCTGACCTTTTGGTGACCCCATGAAGAGGTTAAGCATCCTCTGCACAGTTCCGTGTTCATCACACATGGAATGAGGATGTGTGAACCAGCAATTAGCTGTGAAACACAGTGATGCTTTGCATTTATTAGGCTTTGGGTTCCTGACCTCGCTGGACTGTGGACACTGTAGCTCAGGGTTCTGTAGTTCAATGTTATACAGGGTTCTGTACCTCAGGGTTCTGTAGCTCAGGGTTCTACAGGGTTCTGTAGTTCAGGGTTCTACAGGGTTCTGTAGTTCAGTGTTCTACAGGGTTCTGTAGCTCAGGGTTCTGTAGCTCACGGTTCTGTAGTTCAGGGTTCTACAGGGTTCTGTAGTTCAGTGTTCTACAGGGTTCTGCAGCTCAGGGTTCTGCAGCTCAGGGTTCTGTAGTTCAGTGATCTACAGGGTTCTGTAGCTCAGGGTTCTACAGGGTTCTGCAGCTCAGGGTTCTGTAGTTCATGCTTTTTCATTCAAGGACAAACATCACCCTCATACTTTTCCAGGACTGTAGTTTTCACTACAGAGTTGAAATTTTGCCTAGCATTAAAATATTTGTAAAAAATAATAATAATTTGCCTGTCTTTTAATTACATTACATTTGTAGTTCAGAACTACTGAACTGAAAGCTACTGCTGGGTAGGTGAGGAGAAGCTTGTGTCCGGGCTGGTGTTTGCTTCTCATGTGTCCAACCTGACCCTGCTCCGTTCTGTCCTCTCAATCACACATTCTCTGCCCAACACCTTCTCCCTATGCCTCCCAATGGTAGCGCCGCAGACCCGCCCAGACCCGCCCAGACCTCTGTCCTCAGCCCTCACCTCCTCCCCGATCACGGTCTCAACCTTGGGGCTGCCATTTCCTAAACACGTGTCCCCCGCAGGTTCAGCCAAGGGACAACTCTGTCTTAATGCACCACTGGGGGATATGGCTCCATAATCTGCCTGAGCACAAAAGCCCTTATTAGCGTTCTGACCCACCCCTCCCCTCCCCTCCCCACTATTACCCCCCCCCCCCCCAACCATAGGGCTCAGAACTAGAGTCTGGTGCTCAGGTTTAGTTAAGGCAATTAGACTTACAGTACATGGGCTGAGACTGAGAGAACAGCTCTTATGTACTTTAGGATTAATTTTTCCGATGCACAGACTGAGCAACAACGCCCCCTCTGGTCTCTCCGCAGCATAATCAGGTCCAAACTGCTACAGTAGAGTTAAGAGACAAATGCTAGTAGAGATAAGGCTCATGTTGCACCAACAGAGCTTGGCTTAGGAGACATATTTAACTCAAACTGAACTGAAGCTGAAATTCAGACTATAATGATTAAAGCAAATGGTTACTAGCCAACACAGACTTGGCATATACTAGGAGTGGCAGAGAAAAGGAAACAATATCAAGTCCAACTAACAGGAACAAGCTTCGTTTATAATAATTCCACAAACAACAATGTTTAGAATAAAGAATTTAGTTAAATTTCTATAAAAGCTCCCGAAATATATACACAAAAGATTAAATATTTTTCAGACATTAAAATTCACTTTTTTTTTTTTTACTTTTGACATATTTCCTGTCACTAAGTCACACAACCTACTCGATGCCTCCCGGGCAAACATTGTATTGTCTTTGCTTAAATTCGTCTCTAGGCTCACCCCAAGAGAAATGGGAGGTCAGCGTGAGTTTGAGCATGTGGCAGCTGTGTGCCTGAGTGTAAGTGTGCTTGCATTAAGCCACTTGTGTGGAGATCCCAGCGGCCTGTGTGTCCCGCTGAGCTCACAGGTTTCTATCCTGCCTGACCCAGTCATGTAATTGCATTATGTATTTCCTGGCAAGTGACACGACAGCCAGGGATATCGAAGCGATATCAGAATTAGTTCCCTGAGACAGAAAAGGGATGTTAGATGATGAACAGTGGTGGTTTAACAGAAGTGCTGATCCTGGATCTGTATCAGGGTAGCGTAGCACCAGTTGCCCTCACACACTGTGGCCATATAGCCAGGACACCTACACACTGAGACACACACAAACGTACAGCCAGGACTCCTGCACACTGAGACACACACCAACACTGTGGTCGTACAGCCAGGACACCTGTACACTGAGACACACACAAATATTGTGGTCATACAGCCAGGACACCTGTACACTGAGACACACACAAATATTGTGGTCATACAGCCAGGACACCTGTACACTGAGACACACACAAATATTGTGGTCATACAGCCAGGACACCTGTACACTGAGACACACACAAATATTGTGGTCATACAGCCAGGACACCTGTACACTGAGACACACACAAATATTGTGGTCGTACAGCCAGGACACCTGTACACTGAGACACACACAAATATTGTGGTCGTACAGCCAGGACACCTGCACACTGCGACACACACCAACGCTGTGGTCGTACAGCCAGGACATCTACACACTGAGACACACACCAACGCTGTGGTCGTACAGCCAGGACATCTACACACTGAGACACACACCAATATTGTGGTCAGACAGCCAGGACACCTGCATACTGAGACACACACCAACACTGTGCCTAGAGAGCTGAACTGCTAATTGGTTTGTTGACAGAGACAACTGGTTAAACACGCAGAATGTCATTATGGCAACAGGGTGAACATAATCATAGTTTCCATTTATACAGTAGTTACCAAGCAAACGTTTGGACACATTTGATTGACTTAATAATCTCTAAGACACTTTGACATAAAGACAGAGTTATGCCTAAATTAAGTTGTTAAACAAATACGTCTAGATGTATGCCTCTGAATTTATTTCCCAAAACAAAATATTTACGTTTTTTAATAATTGCATAGAAAATGTATAAAGGGACTTTATTGAATATAAAATTTCTATTTGGATTTTTACAAAGCTTTTTGGTCACTGCATAATCCCATATATGTTATTTCATTATTTTGATGCTTTGCTATTACTTACAGAAAACAAGAGGTTTCAAACTGGGGGTAAAAGTGTGGTTCTGGCTAGCAGCTTATCTTACACCAGGACTTGGGACCTGCTTTTCCAAACCAAATATAATTATGAAATGTCACAGGCAAACCTACAAAACTGGACTTGTATCTCTGTGCATGTGAGGTCAACGTGGAGAGACTCTGTCCGTAGATACACGTATGCTTGCCATATTGATATATTCGCATCTCTCTGAACAGTCGGTTTAATGGCTAAATTATCGCTATGAGCCACAAGACACAGTAGATCATCTGGAACATGTGCTGTTTTTTCCATATACATCAGTAAACACTCTCCACCCAGCCAAAGCGTTCTCCTGGCCTCTATGTGAACCTCACTTACATCTAGTACATTATACACACATCTCTTTTTCTCTGTAAATCAATCATTCTCGCTCAAACATACAAAACACATGGCAAGCTGTTCCTCTCTCTCTCTCAGACATTATGTTTCAGTTATGCTAGATGTTGTTGTTCTGGGTGCTGTGAATAAGAGCACTGGAAGTTTTCATTGACTGACCTATTGTGTGATTGCTTGAGACGGCTGTACACGAAGACATAAGCTGGATATACGATTCGTCTTTTATATCGACAGGTTGTGCTCTATAATATCAAACCTGCTACTAATGTTTTCAGCGTACTCCTAAAACAGACACCTCTGCTCCCTTATGTCACGTGTGTTTTGTAAATTGTTTTGTAAACCGTGCATTATAATCGTCGTGTTAGGTTTTTCAGTCTGACTTATCCTCCTCAAAGCATCAAGACAACCGTGTTTTCACACCACCTAGCCAAGTATCGCCCAGCTGACCAGCAGAGAAGAAGGAGGTCAGCAAAGGGGGAACGTTCCTCGCCAAGAGAGCGACGGTTTACAAGACAGGTGCCACTCTTTGCTTAAATGTTTCCTCCATTTACAGCTGATCAACATTCTCAGATCAGGATGGGGGAACACTGCCTCAGCACAGCTCTGGGACGCTGGCCAGACCATCCTGAGCCACTCTCCCGGGAATACAAGACGTTCCCTGAATGGAGCTGCACGGATTCTGTCTCCTACCGGCAACCGCCGTCACTGTGGCTGCTGAACGACAACCTCAGCACACAGAACCGAATACGTGTACAAATCTGCGGTCAATCATCTGCAAACAACCTCAGAAGATGTGTGTAGTTATTGGGTTCAGGGATCACATAGTGGGCTGCCTGTGTTTGCAGGATATACGATTACGGTAATGTTGGTGTAAAAGCTTTCTTGACTGAAGCAATTACATTATGATTCTACAAATATAAACACTGAAGGGGACTGAAGCAACCAGCAAGGTGAGAAAAAATGACTGCACTATTACAGCATGAACCTTTCAAAAGAGCAGGCACAGGAGAAGAACCTGAAGAACCTAATGCAGATCCACCTAAAAATCCTGGTTCTCCATGATACTGGAATAAACAGTAGCGATCAGTTAACCATTAAATCCATTACTTTATCATAGGGTGGACTAAAATAATGCAAGAATACAATGCATCAACCAAGCTCAAAGTGCTCATAAATGCAAATACACAAACAAGGTACTAGAGTAAATATAGTCTACAGACACACGTTTGTGTGTGTGCATGTGTGTGTTGTGTGTGTGTGTGTGTGTAATATGCACCAAAGCAACTAAATGGTACCATTACTAAAATACATGACTTATAGCAGTATGCCATTCTCAGCACAGTCATTGACATAGTAGTGTGGTACTAGGTGTAAGTATAGTCTCTAAGTATAATGACTGATAAAGTGGGCGGAGAGTGCATGTGTTTAGTCATTCAACTGAGCTGAATTGTCCACATTAAATCTCATCAACTTGCAGCATGAAAGAATTTCTCTGCACGAGGGGTGATGGGAATAACAGCAAACCCAATCTGAGCGAACCACAGGACAAACCAAAAGCCAGGACCCCCCGAATCCCCACAAATGCACACGGCTCCCGATTTAGGAGCAGCAGGTAAACGCCTCAGTGAACTGCGAGATCAAATCTTTTGAACATATTTCTGCAATGAAACCTATAAGCAAACGAGAAGTCTTTTTCACTTTCCTCATATGAGGTCCTATCAACCCCAGGGGTGTCAAAGTCTCCGCGTGAGAGGGAACACCTGAAGAGAGGACGAACGTCACAGAGGGCCAGGACAAACCCACGTTTAGCTTTGTCGTGCGCATGCGTCTTACATGCCAGGAGCAGCGAGTTAAACTCCCATAACAACGGAACTGAATACAGAGGACGCTGCCGAGACCAGCAGTGCTTTCTGTTTGGCCCTAAATTAATTAAGCACTAAATTAATACTAAATAATTTAAGGCAAACAATAAATCAAGGTTATGTCATTAGAACGAGAATAACAAATTCCTTCATACACCACACGACTTCCTTCCCAAAGGCAACACAGCTTACAGCCGATTGTTTTAAAGACAGAGACATTGTCGTGCAATAGCATCTTATATCCTATGGCATGTAACTGGCTCGGTTCAGTAGACTTTGGACCTCATGCAAACGGGTCAATACACAGCACATTCCCGGGAAAAAAGTAGAGTCCGTGCCTGTATACCCGCTGTGTTACACCGGGGCGGGCAGAGCCACCTGCTGGGGGTGGAGACCGTGCTAGCGGTGGGTAAGTGGATATTCACTCAGGTGCATCTGAAACGAAGAATTTGTATGAATTTCATGCATGACTGCTGAGACAGCACGAAACATCTCTAGTGGCAAATTAACTGAAATGCGGAGGCGTGGAATTACTCTTCTGAATGCAAGTTAAATACGTTTGAACGCACGCTAAACCTGCCCTTTATCACTCTTAATCGAGTTACTACATGAAACTTCAGTGTCAATTATTTCTAGTAAACACCTGCAGAAAACGCGATCTTCACCCTGTATGTCATTTGTCCTTGTTTGATTAGTTCATCTTCGATTCTCCCAAGTTTCCGTGAAAGTTTCTCGCACAGGTTTGACTACACATTCAGTGAAAGAGTGTCTCAACCGGAACTCACGTCGCACAGATGCCGCGATTTTAAAGAACAACACGATATTCTGAAAGTGTGCACTATACACACACACGTTCAGTCTAGGACGGGACGGTAGTGCCAAGAGTTTCACATCAGTGAGATACGCGTGACTGCACACAAGTACCCGTCAGATTAGCAGAAATATTGTTTTCCTTTCTTGAGTTGAGGTGTGTGAAAAGTTTAGAAAGAAAAAGACATAAACAAAGAGGATCAGATGTCAATAGTGTCAACATGTATTAATAGTATAGTTTTACCAAAACATAAAAAATACAAAATGCTATACTATATTTCGTTTTTTTCACTCTTCGGTGTTTTCTGAGACAGTTTTCTTTTACCAGTTAAAAATGTCAGTTACGTCAAGGACATTGGTATTGAGAGTATGTACCCCTAAAGAAATGCAATATATATTACCGAGCATCAAAAATCCCATTTTATTTGTACGTACTTCCTTTTCCTGAATTAAAAAAAAATATAAATAAAATAAAAAGTAATTTTATTCTGTTTTAAACTAAAACGCTCGAGTTCCTTTTATACAAAAAAAAACATCTATGTAATCAGTTGTGGTTGAAATTATTCGTGTTTTGACGACTTATGCAACCACTCATACATGCCTGCATTTGTACTATTCAAGAGTACCAAATTAAAACGAAAGTCTTTAAACCCACTATTTTCCCCACAGTTATTACGCGTGGAACATTTCTGTCCGCTCAGAGCTGATGCTACAAAATGCGTCACGACCAATGAATATGAATGAGGTTGCATATTAGCATTTACTAGTCATATAAAACACCTGTAGATTTGAAAAGCCATTTCAACAAATTGAAAATGCAAATGGTCTCTTGATTTAGCGCACGTGCGCCTCATACTGTGTGGAACAGCAGAGGAATCTGAAGAACGTCTTGAAAGAACTTTAATTCAGTGTATTACTAGAAAAGAGTGCCTGTCTTAATAGGAATGCTTTCAGAATGTATGAAATATTACTGGAACCTCAACAATAAATTCTGCTGTGCAGTCCCGTGATGTTCAGTCGAAATGAGACATTATTTCAGGAAGTTTAAATTCATTTAGAAAGTACAAGGTGAATATTAAATTTTTTGTTCTATTAGAAACGGACATTTTCTCTACAAGGAAAACTTCCCAAAAGTTCGCAGTCCAATAAAAGCTCTTTCAAGGTCTGCCATGCAAAAATGTAATTCATTTGAAAGGGACAACGACGACTTTCCAGAAGCATTTTAGGGACATCCACGTTTCTTAAAACGGAACTCTGACAGGGCAACAAACTGAAAATCTTCAAATGCAATGTGATTTCGATAAAAGGCTTGTATGAAAGCAAAATTTTTAATTGTTTTCATTTTAGGGTTTTGTTTTGTTTTGTTTTTTGTTTATTTTTACAAACGTTTCAGCCAAACATTTTAGATTACGGCTTCGCCATTTGGGTCAAAGGGCACTGGGTTACTCCAGACGTTTGTAATTGGTGGGGTCGAGTTCACACTTACCCAATCAAACCATGTTTTCGAAACGTTATTTACCTCGTGTAATGTATCCTTTAATTAATTTTTGCTTATGCACAGAAATATTAAATTAACTGAACGGGGGGATATTTGTTTGATTGTGCTATTACAAAACAGTGGTTTTAATGCTGACCAACTGAGAAAGTAAAACGTTTCAGTCAACGACATCGAATATAGGTAAAGAATTAAATAACCTATAGAGTAGAACATTGCAGTTTGATAATGGGCAAATACTTACTCACTAATGCATATATTAAAAGATCGCTGAATCGATGTGTAAATCGTTTAATTAATCACACAATATCCTTGAAAAATGACATGTCTTTATAGGAAACATATTTATGTTGACAATATCTCATGACTTATCCTGAAGTCACGAGACGTCCAAAAAGCTTCAAGAAATGTTATCATAAAAGAGCAAAACTTTCCGAATGCAATTTTTCCTAAATAATCGACTTTATGGAGTTATCTTCGTCATCTGGTAATTAACTGCTTACATGCAATGGTTCATTATGTGTACAGGATGTTATGAAACACAATTTCCATGGCATACGCATAATTTACCTTCATGATTCGACTACCATGCCAAAACCTTCACACTCATTTCAATGTCTATGCAACAGCTGCAGTTCGGATCACTGCGATTATCACAATAAAACGTTGGTTATGTGTAGAAATTTGCACTAGATAAATAAATAAAAAATCTAAGCTCCCCAACACGACCAGTAATTTGTTTTCTGGTGAGATTTACCAGCGCCACCACGTGGCAAAAGAGTAAACTATTTAAAACGTGCTACGTGATTTTTAAATCAGATGTTGTGTTTAATGGAGTTTATTTTTTCTCCCTGTGGAATTTTCTGGGATGAAAGTGGAAATTCTAATAACTTAGTAAGGCGGACTAAGTTGCCCGAATAATCGCAGATCACATTAAACGTAAGTATAATATCTTGAAGAATGTTCTAAACGTTGTCAAAAGGTCACTAAGAAGATTTGTAGTTGATACGCCTGTTTATTATATTGCAAATTTCATACAATGACCATATCAACAATCAATGATGAATAATTTTGTTTGACTAATAGATCATTTGTTTATTCTAAATTATAGTTTAGATGTTTATTTGGGCCTGTAAAACATTTTTGTATCCCTAAAAATGACATTGTAAGTTGTATTTTTGGTTGGATTCTCGTTGGATGATTAAGGACTTGTAAATAAAGGCTTTACATGTAACAGTTCAACTAGTGTGTCACTTTCCTTTTGCTGTAGTGTCTTGCAATCATAGTGTTCAGTTATATAATATGCTTTCCTTCTTTAAAAGCATAGATTGACAGAAAAAAACAACAGAAATTTAAAGTAACAAATCTGTGGTTAAAATAGTTAATACCGGAGTAATACAATTCAAAAGGGGCGTGAACTACGCCAAGTTAACTAAGTTAGTCCTTTTTCTTATGCACAAAGAGGTGTTCCACCCACTAACGCCCACTGTGCGAATACTAATTATGAGCATTGTACAAACGACAAAGCACATCGACATGTTCCTTTAACAGACAGGAGACTGGACACTTCCGGAAATGTCTGTCGTCCATTCGCACGTTGTATTTTTTTATTATTCTCCGTTCAAATTTTATCACTTTTTTTGGCTCAAAGTATGTTACATAACCACGACAATAATTAAACTGTTTTTAAATGCACACAAATACCCAATTTTCTTATTATTTGTAAAGGAAAAGAAAATGCAATCGCTTCAACCTTTTTTGTTATATACCTCTGCGCCAGGTTTGATTTGTTTTTTTTTTGTTTTTTTTTTGCACGTAAAATCATTGACACGTTTTCTTTGTGATTAAGCATGCCTGTCAGACTGTCTTCAAATATCCGTTGCATCGTTTCTGTGTACACCAACGTTTGCCTTCGTCTTTTCTAGACACCAGGTTTTTAAACAGTACATTATTTATATGAATAGTGTGTTGTATTATTTTTTATGCATCAAAATAAAAGTTGCCTATTCATTAATAGGATAATATGCTTACAAATAATACATAACGGTTTTCAGTCCGTCATCATCACAGTGTAGCCTCCTTTTTAGGTTGACGTTGGCAAAGTATATTCAAAATATTCATATTTAAACATTAATTAAACATTAACGACGTTGAACAAAGGCTATTTATTAAAACTACGTCTGAAACTAGAACGTCACTAATTACAGACGTAGTGAAGACTGTCACGTGTTGATACTAGAAGAAGCGACACTCAGCTCACCATGTTTACTATCAATAGGGCACTACATTTTGTACTTATTCAATATGTAGCTATAGCCACACAATTAAATTAAATTCAAGCACTTTATGTCTACATTAGCAATACGTTCTAACGATGATTTCATCATCTACAATCACCGGCCTTATCCGAGCTTATGAACAACAAATGTCTCTCAATGAACTTTGCTACTTCAAAATAGCAATGTAGCGATAAGTGTCGTGTTGCGTGCCAATTATCATGAAATATAATTATTAACGAGAAATTGACATAAAAACAAGAAGAAAAATATATAACAAGCGCACTAATCGAATAGAGCCATTTTTACAATAACAATATAGATTAAAAGGTGAAGAAGTGACTTCTTACTCTATAACATATCCGCCATGCATTTCTTATTTTTTTTACCTGAGTTTCGGAGAGGTTCAGTTGTCTGGCGAGCTCGGTTCGCTCGCGTCCCACCACGTACTGACAGCGCTGGAACTCCAGCTCGAGACGGTAGAGCTGCTCCGCGGTGAAGGAGGTGCGCGTGCGTTTCGGTCGGTCCAAGTCGAGGCCTTTCGGCAAAACGATCTCGCGAATGGTGCCCTTGGCATCTGCGGAGGAAGTATTCACAGAAAATCAATAACTCATTACTCAAAGACAATAGGCAAAGGTTCTTAGCACATCAATGTAATTTGATTTCGTTTTAGCTTCGGAGTCCTGTTAATCAAAGAAGGCGTATATTTAGTTTATGGGACAACAGTCATGTCTATAGGCAATGGCATGCCATAATTTCTGAAATATCCTGATCACAATTAATCTCTAGGACTACAGATTAACGCACAAAAATATTAGCATTCTTATTTGCAAATTGCATCCTACGCTGCAAAATTGTGTCTAAACATCTTGGGCTGTGAATGGGCCTATTCTCATCAATAATCAAACAGTTCATATGAACTATTTAAGATTTACAATCTGGAATATGTTTCAAGTATATGTTAAAGAGGCAATTTAAATACTAGTCGATTTGTTGTAAGCAAACAAAAAGTAAATAAAGCACACTTTTATACTCGATGTCTAGTCGATGTCTAGACGTGCGTTAGTGAATTGTCACCTAATACAACAGATGGGCTGTAGCCGCCACTAACAAATACAACTGATGAGGAGACAGTGAACACTGTGTCGGTATCTTTGGCCTCTTACACGCATATCACATAAAATGTAGCCTCCCGTACACGAAATATTGAATGCATTATATTTAATACTAGGGTTGTTGAATTATTTTTCCCTCTCTTTTTTGCAATTCAATAACTTGTACTGACGTGATGCATTGATAATTCGCGTGTAAGTCCAATGTTGTAGTACTCTAAACACATAAAAGCTACAGACCTCAGGAACACATGTAACACAAGAGAGGGAGGCTACTTGTGCCCACAGCCTGTGAACCAGAAAATAACTGTGCCGTTGAAATAAGATTAGATCCTTTAGTTTTCTAATAATTTAACAACTCAACAGCAACTACAGTAATAGTGTATTTTAAATAGCAGCTACATTGTGCAGCAGCCTATCCAGGCCGAACATTTTAGATGATGGCTCCACCTCTCTGTCTTATCTGCCTGGCAACCACTATTACCCCACATTTACAATAACTTTAATATCGGCATCATTTTCACAGTTTATATATGTATTCAATAATGTGTTGAAGAATATGCTTTTTCATTATTTTTCGACTAATCATATATAGTTGTTCTGAGTTTTCGGAGGGGGGTTGCTTTTTTTTTTTACTGTCGACCATATTATAGACTTGCTGACCTTTCGATGACCCAGGTTCTCACGGGGTAGCAAGTGCGCTGAGTCGCAAGAAACAAACAGGACGGGGATAGCGGGCTTAACACCTCTGAGATGATAAACAGCACGTCCAGTCCGCCTCGGACTACGTGCTCATAAATTAATTTGTGCCATTAGCAGTCTTAAATCTGCCACCGCGGACGAGTACCTTTAAAATGAATTTTGTTAACTTCAGTTACCCACTTGAACTCTAGAAGCGGTGTCAATAACAATCATTTAAAAATATTTCGAAAGTAATAGGGTTTAGGTTAAGTTGACGTACGTGCAACGTATTAGGCAAAGACAGTGTCACATTGTGTTTCTAAAGCTAATTTTATTATTTGTGATCATTTGTATGTATTTATTTAGCTGTTCATATTATTTTATTCGACTGGACGTACATGTTGCTGAATGAACAATTTTGCTTAATAGACTGTGTCATTCAGCCATTATACACGAGCTAACTGTGTGCATATAAAAGCCTAAAAGAACGTTCACTTTCACTTCTTCGTATTGGTACTAGTCTAATGAACGCAAAATGTAATCTGTGGCTAGTACAAATGTGTGTTTTTGACCTTATTAGACTTAATGAGAGAACTTATCAGTAATAATCTACAGTCAACCTGCTTTATAAGCATGTGGAAATAAGAAATCAGAAAAAAGGTTTACCAGTGGCCTACGATGCATTCACACTACTACAGATAATGTCTTATATTGTGGCTAATTTTGAAATTTCGTTTTTCTTGATTAATTTAACGGGTTTTAAATCTCGATATCTATTTCTGTTCATAAGAAAATCTGTTTAACATAGAATATTTCTCAATGCTCAATGCTCATTAATAAAATTTAATTACAAAAATATTCTAAAACAAAATGGGATTATTGCGAAATAGATAAAATATGTGTATGAAATAATTTAATAATATAGCATAGCTTTTTCTCCCTCACAATAACTCCAGCGTTTACGGTTATTTGTTCCGGTTCAGTTGTAAGCACACACACACACGTGCACGAACACGAGGACTTGTGCTCATGTACACAAGGACTTTGTTTGTTTGCTAACATTATTCAAGGTGTTGTAAAGACTGGAAAACATTCCGGACATGCAGACGATAAAGGATTAAATAGGCTACCTTTGATATGCACGTATATTCTCGCGTGTTTGTATCAAATGTCAATTAAATAGTATGTCTTACTTTTTGTTATATGCAATTACAGTCCCCCTCTATTTTGAACACTACGCTATGTATGGACGCATTTCATAGAGGAATACACTAATATTTAGGCATATAGGCGTTCTTTAACCGTTTTATCTAAATAGTTCCAGACTGTTACAATTAATTTCCCAAAATGTTCTGGCCAAACACATATTCTGTTGTCGCTTTTCTAATATTCCCGGTACGACACACTTTAACGGTACTAGAAGAGTGCCCGTCTATGATCACATAGCTTTTACAACTTTATCAAGTTTGAGGCCACTGTTCTGACTAGAAGTGTCAGGTTACTTTCTATCATTTTACATGATACTATTAAACAAAGTATTTGCATTTTACATCTACTTTTAAACAAAGCATAAACACATTATTGTTGTTATTATTATTATTATTGTTGTTATTATTATTGTTATTATTATTATTGTTGTTATTATTATTATTCAGGCATTTATATAAACCTCCTCAAAAGCTTATCCATCGTGTGACTATTTACCTCTAACTAAAATTCTTCGGCAGTAGTCCGGGTCCACTCCTAAAAGTTTATCGGGTCCATCCTCGCTGGAGGACGTCGGTGTGGACGCTGAGGTCCCTGGGGTGTCTGTTGAACTTTGTATAGGGGACCGGCTCCCCAGTTCCGCCCGACTTTTAGAGTCTCTGCCCCTGTCACGACACAATGAATTGGGTCCACAGTGGTTTCTGTCCTCGGCGATTCCATCGCCCATACTCGTGGCTTGATCAAACATGTAACAAGTAGGCCTATAGTTGATTTTTGTTTACCTTCTCCCTAATACGCTATTATTGTTTGGACATTTACTCTGTTCTTGGTTTCAATGGGCAAACGGTTCCCAAAACACATCCAATCAGAATCCCGCCAACGAAAGCAATGAGTAAGTCGAGTTCCTCTCCAAGTGTCTGGGCATGGTCCGTTGTCCTGCCTCCACAAAGTTCTGAAAGACAACAGGGCAGCGGGTGAATGGAGGCCTGTGAACAAGTCAGGGTATCCTCCTCGGCTACGGACCTGTGTTCAACCCAAAACGCATAGCCTTTTGTACGTAGGCAGCGCGTTTCCAGATCTGTGACCAAACCGCTGGGAGGTGCTTCACCGCTTAACCGCGTACTACTGGAAAAAGACGTGTACGCAGTAGCGCAGCACAACAAACAAGTATCCCGCTTTTCGTTTCAGCGAACGTCTCCTTTGACGTTACAGTTCTCCCAGCAGTGATGCGCCCACGGTGTCAACACGAGCTCTTCGCTCTCAGAAGGACGTGCGCCAATGATACGCACATTTTTTCAGCATTTAAGCTAGACTATGTCAGAAGTGTGAACCCATTAAAAATAAGTAAATACAGATATATATTTAAAATGAGCTAACTTGTCATTTTTTGTCATAACCATTTGTCTATACGACGACCATATGAATATAATCCTGGTGGCAGGATACATTTTTAAATTGACAGTCGGCACATACGTAACTTCCGGTGTCTGTGAGCTAGCCATTGATTGGTAAACAAAGTGGAGTAAAGCGCACGAGGAGGAGTAAACGTGAAGACCAGTACTAGTACCAGGATGCGGGGAAACCCAAATTAAGCATTTGGTTTAATCCTGCATTTTATAAGATAACCGTTCCTATTGAAAATGCATTACATGGTTCGTGAAATATAAAATAAAGAAGCATTTGAATAGTAAAATTGTGATATATTACTCCGTATCAAACATGTTTTTTTCGACGTTCGTCGAAGTTTACATTATTAACCTGTATTTTGCTATGCTACATAGCCAACACAGACCGAAGCTATGTCAAAATGCCCGGTCTGTGTTAGGCTATTAGAGAGCACGTTACGTGGATTTGTGTGTTTGGGTAGAAGTCTGCAGCTGCATTTAGAGCGTCTTTGCCTTTCTGGACCGCACATTTTATGGTTAAATTGGTTATTGGAACATTATATCAAACTAATTTGCCTTGACTGAACAAATTGTTTCAACTTTGTTCTATTTTACATCGATATGCAAGGATACCTTAATAAGCACTTATTAAGGTATCCTTGCATATCGATGTAAAATAGATCTAAATACTAATTTTGCTCACGAGTTTTTTTCACGGTATACTTCAACACATTTATATCTGTAATATTTTTAAACATTATGTACAAATAGGATGCTGAGTCAATTCAGAAATATTATAGAAATATTGTTTAATAGCATAAAGCAGTACGTAGATGATGTCAGTACACTTGATAAAAGATGGTATTTTAGTGTAATACATTGACTATTGTGTAAAATGTAAGAATTTAATATATACAGCCAGAGTTCATTATTGCCCTATATCAACTGATCTATACGTCAACAGCACGCAGGACTGAAAGTAGCCACAATTCACAATCACAAAATTAGAATCCTTTATCTAACATCGCAGTCCCATTACGCCGAAAGCAATGACATAATTACAGTTTTGCCACTTTTAGCAGTGTTTATCTTAGAGCGCCGAAATGACTCATTATTCAATTCAGCTGCTCCACACAGATTAAACTGTGAACGTAATGAATGAACCTGTCAATCAGAGTACTTCCACCAAACCGAAAACACAGTCAAGAGAGGTCTAATTGCTTCAACTGCTCTGTGACTCCCCCTGCCTGTGTGTGTGTGTGTGTGTGTGTGTGTGTGTGTGTGTTACACACGATCATGTATGATCTGCCCTCTAACTCTTCGTATATAAATCAGTAATGTAGTCTACGATACTCACTTTTTCTTCGCTATTTGGTACATAACTATAAATTCATACGGTTCACTCTCATAGAATAATTCTGCTACACAGTCACACCTCTCAACTGACTTGGGTGTTGACCTTTTAAAGTGAGTCGTGATAATAGGCCAATGAGTTTATACGTAAAAAGGAATATTTCTGAAATATTTGGTCTGGTTAGTCTTGTAAGGGGAGCAGCTGTCTGGGTACCAGTTCGGTGTACGGGAGCAGAATTCTAGTTGTTTCACAACATTAAAACTGAATAGCGTTGTCACCGTTTAGGATCTCTTAAAGATGTAGGCTACTTTTGTCATCCTTTGTCGAATTCAACTTTTAAACATTCATTTAAGATGTATTTATTTTTACAGCATATCCTGTATAGATTATAAAGGTTCCTAATTCCCAACAATAAAACAACATTTTTCACCTTCCACTCTACAATTTTCAGTTGACAAAATAATGTATTGAAAGAAAGAAATACATTTTTTTAACTCTTCGCGTAGTTATTTAGCATCAGGAAAGTGAATTAAGCAGCACCCAAAGGGCAAACTAATTATAAACGTTTAAACTAACTTATAAATGTATTTATGATAATGTGTTAACGGAAGGATTTAAAAATGTTTTATATTCCCGTGAAATCTCTAAAACGCAGTTTGGACCATTATTTAAATGCTATAAAAATAATGAAAAGGCATTTGCTGGCATCCTCAAAACAGACCGTTCTTCGAACTTGGAGACTATGAACAATTAGGAAGAGTCAAAAACTTTCGGCCAAAACGAATTTGTACAATATAATAAATACAATCTATTAAGGCAAATACTTTGTTGTCAAATAAATGAAGCGTGTTTCCTTTTTATAGACCGAGTTTCTTTTTTCCTCTACAGGTAGGCTATAGGAGAAACATTATCTAAAAAACACAAGTCGCAATAACAGTAAGCACTACCTACACTAAACCACAGGCTAATGTATAATGACACATGTTACAACAACACTTGTAACCACCAGAGGCAAAAATACAGGACCAGTGTGATTTATTGATTTGAATTATTTTTTACCTGTGGATGTTTTCACACTGGTGATTTTGTGATATAGCATGTAAATGCTCGGGGAATGTGGTCAGGAAATTAAAAATGTATTCACTGTAAATGCTGCCACATCTTCTTTTATACTTTCTTTCGTCGACTCTAAATATCATATGAACAACCTCAGATCCACAGCACGCAACATGTCAATTTGGCTTTTCACAGAGAGCCGTCACAACTCTTCAAACTGCGTATGACACAAGATATTAAAAGAGCAGCAAACACACTGGAGATGTCAACGTTGTCGTGCCCAAAATAAATTTCTGATTTCCATCCACTTTTAGTATCAAACATATACTTATAACAGCCCAATTACGAAAATGGTTCACCAATTTCGTGTGGAAATGCATCCCGCACCAGAGGACGTTAATATTCTCGTCACACGTAGACTATTGTATGGCAAACATTTTTATTTATCGCCTATTTGCTGCGTTTCTGACTCCCGCACCTGGAAGTGCCTGAATCTCGTTGGCCCAATACTGCAAAATCACCCGGGGATAAATGGACCCCTGTAGGGGTTGAATGTGATGTTAGCAACCTTTTGAGTTCAGTCGACACTTTCTGTGTAGATTTCTAAAATAATATCCTGTAACAGATTCTTAAAGTAATTTAAGTAATCAAAATGTATTTAAAAATACGAAATGTATTGAAGATCTTTTTAAAAAGTATAGAAACGGCGTTTAAAACTTATTTAGCGCTCTGTACCGCTGAAAAACAATATGAGAGAACTAGTCTATGTCCATACCAATAATTTTACTGTTTGTATTGATATGGAGCATGTTCTTGGGAATTTCATGAATTATTTTAATGAAGACCGTTGAGCTTCTTAAATGGGCCATGAGAAAAGTCTCGAAACACTAGTAAAATTAATAATACGACGGTTTGCGTAAAAATAGAAATATATATTTAAAACAAATTTACCTTTGCAGTGAAGTTAGAATACCGTCTTCTTTTTATTTTTAATTTCTCGCAACCTATTAACTGAAAAACGATTTACACCCTCGATAACACATTGGTCATTCGCGTGAACATTCAAACAACATAATACTTTATTCCTATGGTTAGGAAACATTTGTTAGATTTATAGCCATTTATAAATGGAAAATTTGGATACGGTCCATTTGGGGGGGGAAAATCAAGGTCTACTGTTTATTAAATGACAAACACGGGCTACAAACTATCTACCCTTGCATAGCAGTGTTTTATATTAAATTAGACGTCTTGTTTAATCAAGATATCTTGTAGACATTAATACAGCTCTGCGGGTGCTACACCTAGACCAGGGGTGCTCATTACGTCGATCGCGATCGACCGGTCGATCGCGAAGGAAGTGTCGGTCGATCGCGAAGGAATGTGCGTAGATCGCGTCACATTAAAAAATTACGTTCGCCGCCACCCCGGTAGATCTTTCTGACTTGGTCATCTTATAAGTAGCTCGCAAGCTGAAAACTGTGGGCACCCCTGACCTAGACTAATTATAAGTTACTGCATTAACCGCTACAAGACTATCAGATCGGGACGGACCGGCACAGACAGGCACAGACGATCTTCAGCTGTTATCCTGGTGTTATTTTATTCACTTATTACAATTTTTGTCAAGCTTTTCATGCTTTACAATCTCGTTCATTTTATACGCAAACATAATAGAAGAGTTTTAAGTACACTAAGTTTCAGGGTGCATGTCACGTGCTTAGAACAGCTGTCGTGCGGGCTGAATCGTTGGTGTGTTAGAGTATCAAACCTCCCATTATATGTCCTGTATGGCCCACAGAGGCACTGGACAGGATCAAACACAACAGCTGTTCTCTCTATATAAACAGAGACCCCAAAACCAAATAACCCATATGTGGGCAAACACATTAATGTTTTAAAATCTAGCCATCTCTGGATATCCTTCTAATTATGACCCAGTGTAAATAAAAGAAAGGGACCTAATGCAGGCTTACATTTGCCCCGGAAAAACACGACTTCCCATTGGCTGTGTGTGCACAATGTTGCCTCACCATGGCCTGACCTACGAGACTCAGGTCATCACTGCAGAACGTAGACTTAGGTGACTATTAAGGCCTGGCTGAGAATCCTGGGGGAAAAAGAGAGAATGAGGGAAGGATGGAAGATCCACTGGAGGAGGAAGGAGGAGGAGGAGAGGAGTGGGGGGGGCAGGGGTTTTCTGTAAAGGGGAGCGGTTGGACAGATAAACAGAGTACCAGCCCACCACCTCAGTTCGGCAGACACTCACTGGGAATGCAGATTGAAATCCTTATAAAACTGGACTGATTATAGCAGGTCAGATTTGTCTGCTCCAAATGGCATTTTCAGTGATGCAATACAACATAAATCCACTGCTATACGTTTAAGAGCACTTAAATTAAAAGCACTTAGCTCGCTGTGTGCCCTTGAATCACCAGACAACTTCTTACTGGCTTTCTCCATATTCATAAGACACATTATATATACTGTGAACAAAAACAGACTTAAATATCACCACCTCACCATTAGAAATCTTGTCATAGTTTTATTTTTGAGTAGCAGGCCCTTTCTCTCCCTCGTTAAACCACCATGAGGTACAGACTCACGAGTCCAGAGAAGAGTGTGGTGATTCTCTGGAAGGAGGCAGGTCACAGAAAAACCTCTTTTACTCACTCTCATAGGAAATGGCCATTTCCACCCTCATTGATTACCAAGATTTAGTCTAAAACACATTTCAATATACAAGATCAAACAAACACCACATTGGATATTATCTTAGTGGCCCACCTCTTCATGCACAGATGGATTTTCCATTATAACTTGAGAACTACAGTATGAAACCTTGTGTGCTTTCAAGTTATTATAATATATGCATCAATGAGGATCAGCCTTTTTCTCAAATGGAAGATCAAACTTATTTAAATGTGCAGCGTGTTTAAGTCAGGTGTCCCTGATCCGTTATGTCTTCAGATTCACAAATTTGTCCTCTGGTTGAACACTTGAACTGCTGGTAGAAATGCAGGACAAATATCCTGCCGTCAACCACAGAACATAGACAATGACATTTTAATTACTGAGCACGGTATTTCAACATACAGTCAGGCATCTTTATTTGACTTAGGCCAGTAGACAGCACACAGTAACATGCAAACGTATTCACAACACACCAGGCAGGAAACGTGCCAGGTGACTTGAAGCATTCACACCTCTGCCCTTGATCTTCAACAAGATTTACCCCTGAAGGCCAAGCTCCATATACCAGACACTGGACCTGCCCTAACGCTTCATTACCAGATTTAGCTGGTGTATTTGTGCAGGAAATACCACCAGATTATGCCAGACTCCAGCTGTCCGGGGCATATTCTTCCAATTCTGCTTTAAAGTCCCTTGCTTTAAAGAATCGATTTGGTTTCACAGTAAAGAAATTTCACTAACCTTTAAATTGGAGATGCCCATTTTTACAAAAATATGTTTTACATTACTAGACTTCAGTAAGGCTTCAGACATTCCACATAAACTGTAACAGACGAATGCTAGCGTCTCGGCAGAGACACTAAATGAGGGTAATTGTCTCAGGCACTTAGGCACTCGAACATACGCCACAAACATAAAATACAAACCTTTATACATTATTTCACAGAATGAACACAGCCCTTGATGTAAAAGAGGGAACACATTCTTAATTTTGTTATATTCCTACAAGCTTGTGTCTCTACGCTTATTAAAAATAGAAAGTTGGAAGGGGCTCTTGTAAGCAGTTTATTGTCCTTCAGTAGAAGCAGTTTGACCACTATGAATTGTATCTTCCATGTATTTGGCTCAACACACATCCATGGTTAAAACAGAAAGTACCTTAAAAAAGTAAAATACACACTACTACACTCAGAGCCACTACATTCGACAGTTGAGTCTATACTGCTAACTTGATATAGTTGACTACAATGATTTTTACCGCACTCTGTACAAGACAAATTTATGGCCAATAGTGACACCTAGTGGAACAGTAGAGAAATTTCATAACAGTACATCCATGCGCCCACTGCTGGTCATAAAAATAGTATAAAGTATCCAGGACAGACAGAAGCACAGCAACAAGCATACAAGCAAAAACACAGCACGTTTTCTTTCCAAAAAAAAAAAAAAAATTTCAACCATATAAAAGTCAAAAAGAGAACAAAATATGATTATTGCCTTATACTCAAAAACGAACTATATGCATTTCATTGTCAGTGGGCCAAAAGACACCAATGTCGTACAGTATTTTGCAATTGTGTGTTGGTTTGCAGTTGAGCATGATGCAGTGGGAGACGAAAGAATCTTGACTGACTGGGTTTTAGATTGGTGGGCAGCTCGAGTGTGGAATTTCTTCCGCCCTCGTGTCTTCTGGTAGATACACCGCATGCCTTTGAGGTTTAGGACATGCAATTAGTCGAATCCTTGCCAGTCGCTCTGCTCAGAGTCGTACTCGAGCTCGGCACCAATGCACCGCACACCTTCCAATAACATTGGAGTCCCGTGGTGTCGGTCTGAAAAAGAGTGAAAGAGATGGTAAGAAAGCAGAGGATAGAGAGAAGGGATTCTGATTTCACAGTCAAATCTACCTGAGGAATTTCACAATTTTACCTACCAGTACTTTTTATTTTATCTTATGAAGTTCCTTGCTAAGGAGGGGCTCAGTCATACAGGTATATATATACACACAGGTTCCTCACAAAAAGTAAAACAAATGTATTCATGCCAGGCAGAAAGGGTGTGGCAGGCTGAATTAGACGGGCATGCCATTTTTAAAGCCAATGCACTTTCCTAGCGAAGCTAAACTATTTACTCTGCCATTGTGCTTAATATGTCATACTGCTGTAAAAATCTATTTGTTGTTCAGAATCATAAACAAAACACCTGAAGCGAAATCTGGAAAAACAGGATGTCGAGAATGAAACTAAGACTTCACAAGGCTTGTAGAACGTGTGTCATGTGACATGTAGAAATTAAAAACGTTTCTTTTTAAGCACATTTCTAAACTGACTCAATATTAAATTCAATGTTAGCCTGATTCACAAGCACAAGCTCAAAACAGTTCAACATTTGCAAACAGATCTAAAGTAGACTTTTATTACACTTACATTTCTAATAAAAGTCTCATTCATAAATTAAGTTCAGCAAACATTTGTGCATTTTCCCAAACCTTTTTTGATTTGTAATGAGCTTTTAAAATAATAACATTATGTATATCTTCTGCTTATGTAATCTGTTAAATATTTAATAGTTTAAAATGCGTGTCAAAAGCTAAATTTGATTCATCACAATTTATAAAGCCACAAAGTGAGGCTTTCAAGTTATTCAATATTTCCCTACATGTCAGTTACAAAATCTGACCAGCAGAGGGAAGCAGACACCAACCACATTTGATATTTCACTGTTCTTTGACTAATTTTGTTTGACTTATTGATGTTGTTTTGTTTACACAGCCAAAATTAGAATTCTTGTAACCAACCAGACCTGTAACCATCAAGAAAAAGAATAGTTTACGAATAATGATCACTTAAAAGTACTGAAATATCCTTATCGAGATTCTAGATCATGTAATTATCATTGTGGTCATCAATATGGTAATGCCAATAATTCCTATTACTTTTATAGGGAACACATTCCTGATAATAGTGCCTCAAGTGAGGCTGGCTTTGCCATCATGAACTCACCCATGACGCGTGCGTGAACTTTGACCTTTACGCATGCATCCTCTTTGCTCTCACTGACTATGATCATCTCCTCACACATCACACCTTCCTGGTGAGCCATGTACTCACAGGTCACCTTCAGTCCTCCTGAAGAGAACAAGAACGATGAAGATGACACGAGGGGTAAACATGTGGAAACGGAGCAATGTGTGTCGTCATTCAAGAGTGAGCAGGAACAAAAACAGGTATAAAGCTGAGGACAAGCACCTTTATTTGTTAAGAAACACAAACAAAAATTAGCATTACAAAAGGATCCAGCCTCCAGAGCTTCTGAAAGGTACTCAAACAACTGGAAAAAAAACACAGATCCCCACACACAAAGTCCTCCACTCCCTCCCTCCTGACCATGACATGCACTCAAGATTGTTTATACGCTCTTCATGCTGGGCCCCTCCTTGAAATAAGTTTCCTAACGCTACATACTTTCATTTGTTCAGGTGTTTCGCCCACCGGCAGAGCACAGACACGAGCCGTCGGGAGGCGAGCCCCAAGAATCCAGAACCTAGAACCCAGGCGCACTCCTAAACGAGCCCGAACATTTCCTGATCAGCCGGGGCGGGGCAGTGGAAAACGCCCAAGGCTGCCGGCTGCTGTAGCCACACAACTCACTCAGGGCCTAAGCTACGATAAAGCAGCGGACTGGCTTAAATGTTCACCCGCTTTGGTGGTCCGGGTGCAAGGGGTCCCTCATTTGCAAGTGGCGTCATGATGTAGTGAAAGTCAGCCAGCCGGCAGCCATTAACCAGAGTCAGCACTGCTGTCAGTCACTTGGTGCCACAACCCTGCAGTACTGGAGTCAGCAAGAGAAAAGCCAAATAAACACGTACAGGGCATCGTGGGTAGAAGTTTCTCACTACAGTTAGTCTGTGAAAACGTTTGTAGCATTGCTGGGTACAGTTCTACTCTTGAAGAAGGGACAAAAAAGGAATATACTTTTTTTAAAACCATGTCTAATACAATACTTCATCATTCTAACAATTAAATGAAACAATTATTTCATTGTTATTTGTGCAGTGACTTCCTGGTGATTATAACATACAAAGGGAAGACTGTCTCCATCTGTATACAGTCCTCAAACACAGCCCTAACCTGAACAGTAATGGAATGAGGATATGCATATGTTGTTAATTAAAGCAGGAGTTCTCAGTAAGCTGGATGCCGTAAAACAAAGGAGAGGATTGTTTTCTCCTGCCAGAAATCAGTCCTGCTATTTCCACATCTTATCCCTCTTCAACTAGGCGTAAAGCACAAAACTACGAAGCAGGAGATTCCTATTACCACAAAAAAAATTATTAATTCATATTTACATTGCAGTAGGTGATTCCTTAAATGCTACCACATTAAACAAACTGACTCACTTTCACGTCTGATTTTACTGAGCACCAACCATCACTCCCCTCCACTCACGGCTTCAAACGGCATCTCCGACCAGTGATGTCAGTAACGCGTTACTTAGTAACGCGTTACTCTAATCTTACCACTTTTTTCGGTAACGAGTAATATAACGCGCTACTATTTCCAGTCCAGTAATCAGATTAAAGTTACTTATCCAAATAACTGTGCGTTACTATTTTTATTTTCCCTAGTAAAATATATATTTTATCTTTCTTCTTGGTCAGTTCTACTTTTGCATCTGACCGTAGCGCTCGACTCCGCACGCTGCGCGCGACCTTGTGAAAGCGGGCGACGTCGCGCGCCAAGGTTGCGTTATCAATAAAGTTTCCCTCCTCTGGATTTTTGGATTAAGCAGTTTCTGCCTCGGTTACCGAACCTGCTTCAATACATTGTTACTGTTAAAAATGCACTTCCAATAAAGTGAGTATTGGAAATATTTATTTTGCTGCTGAATGTAACTATTAAAGTAACTTGTAATCTAACGTAGTTACTTTTAAAATCAAGTAATCAGTAACGTAACTAAGTTACTTTTAAAAGGAGTAATCTGTAATCAGTAATCAGATTACTTTTTCAAAGTAACTTAGCCATCACTATCTCCGACACAGGAGGAGTGTGGACGTACCGTCAGCCGTCACCGTGATGTCTTTGACCTGGAGGTAGGGGTTGGGCACCGGGGCCGGACACACGTCTCTCCCGAGCGCCGGCACCTCAGGCAGCGTGAAAACGATCTCGTACTTGTGCTGCGTCTTCAGGAAGCCCACCTGTGTAGGAGGAATACAGAACAGGAGATGAACAGGTCCTGATCAGAAGATGTCTCTTTACGTTACCCTCATCATTACCGTGTGCAGTGAAAAACATCATTTCTTATGCTTCTGGAAAAAAACGTGAGCCCTTTGTCTGTGAAGGTTCGGCCAACCAGGTCTTTTAACTGCCCAGTAGTAAATGAGTCTAAACCATTGGACCTGCAGCATTACACTTCCCACTACTGTGCCCAGAGAGCCCGACGGGTGTTATCGTGAGACAGATGCAGTAGGGGGTGAGATGAGAGGTGTGAAGAGAGGGTGAGACCCTGTTTGGTCTCAGATCCCTCAAGTGTCTGTCTCTATGGCAACAGAGTTGTAAACAGGCACAAATTTTGGGCATTATGTGTGTGTGTGTGTGTTTGTAGGTGTTATGTGAGCGAGACAGAAAACCAATCAAAGAAACAACACGTTAAAAATGAAAACGCCCCAGAGAGATGCCAGTGTGTATGTGGTGCATCACTGTAACGTGTCTAAAAGGCATCTGTGCAAAACCAAAACCAAAATTCTACCACTCAAAACAAGCAAACATGATGTTTCACTTCAAGAACAAAACAGCGCCAGAACGGGCCGCGTGTGCAGCCGTGCTGAACCACCGCAATCATCTGCCCCCAGTTCGCAACCAATGCAGAATCACAAAGCCCCTCATTCAATAAAGCCTTGCAGGTCCAGGGAGACACTCCGGGGGTGTGCTGGCCAAGACGAGAGAAGACAGATCGTCACACTCTCAAAGGGTCTGTTCAGCTCCTTCTCGCCGAGTGGAGGAAACACAATGTCAAGATTTGCAGCCACAGTACGGATGCCAGAGGTAAACGACGTGCGCAGATTAATAAATGCAGCACAGAGCAATAGAGCCTGTGGGTTGAGGAACTCCTAAATAGATCTGGCAAACGGTCTCCTGGCCTTCAGCAGGAAGAAAGAAGCCCAGCAGAAGTTGGAAAGAGGATGTGGTTTGGATCTCAGATCTCAGGCTCTTCATGGTGCGAGTGTGTTTAGCGCTGGATAACCGCTACTTCAGAGCCCGTCCTGATTAGCCTAATTTAACCAAGCAGTCATAATCACAGAGTATGACTAGCTATAGTCTTTCTTCCCCAGATTATTATAAAGGTCACTGACAGGCGAGCAGGTGCATGTTTCAGATTACGCTGGATAATCAGGAACCGTGCAGACTGGGTGTCGTCACTGGAACAGAATAATGAATAATGACATTTACCAGGCGTCCAATTTAGAATAAACAAAGAAGTTACATCACGGTTTTTAAACAGCAAGAAAATCCTTTAAAATCAAACATATAAATGTGGAATATTTGAGACAAATGAGAACGAGACAAGTGCAACAGGCATAATAAGGAAGTGATGTACACAACATAACGGCAACCTCAGACACGTACAACACATACTGCTGGTGGAAGTTGGCTTGAAGACAACTGATACACGTCTTAGCTCGTGTTTTTCCCCAAAGACAAGAACGAGAGAGAGTTTATAGTCTGATGAGACCAAAGTCGAACTTTAATTGCCATGTTTGGCAGACAACGCATAGACATCACAAGATCACACAACGACTGTTGCCATGACAACAGCAGAACCACAACAAAAAACACCACCAGAACACGATGAGTATAGCGAGGATGACTAGGGGCGATTCCTAAAAGGACTGGGATTTAGGAGATCTTCCAACAGGATCTTCCACACCGCACCGGCTCCGAACCAAACAGGCCAATGTTCTGGAGCAGTCTGGACAAAGTTCAAACCTCAATACCTGAGGAATGATTTACAAACTGCTGTTCACAAATGGGGCCCTTCAAACCTGATTTTGTCAGGAATTGGCAAAGATTCCATTCATCCAAATCCAAATCGAGACAACTGGCACAGATTAAAAACATGCAGAGGGTCAAGACACTTTCTAGAAAGCTGAACACAATGTTCAACCAATGAGACTTAAAGCTGTACAGTAATTGGTGCCAAAGGTGGACCTACCCAACAGTTCCACCAGTGAGTGAATACTTGTGAATACTTGTGAATACTTGTGAATACTTAAAAACACTGCATTGTTATTTGTGGGGTTTGTCCTCCACTTTGATACTGAAGCTTTGCATTCACGGTAGACAATTTAAAACATTGTGATTTAGAACAGGGATCAGTTCAGGGATCAGTACTGCAAAGGGCGACATTACAGCAGAAACCGTGTGCGTCTGTCCCCCCCCACTCTTAGCCCTAATCCATTACCCAAGACACTGGGGCAACTGCACATGGTGGAATTTCATGTTCTTATGAAGAACTGATCAGAATTAACACGGCCACATTCTACCATAAATGGAATTCACTTCTGTCATACGTTGCTTCACTTACGGTTTTTTCTGATGACTGAATGACTTCTTACCCCCCACCCACCCCTTTTTATTTTATTTATTTACTATTATTCCTTTTAGTTTTTGTTGTCTTGCTTGGTTGTTTTTGTCTTTCGTCTGTCTGTCTGTTTGTGTTACATGGTAAAATTGGGCACTGGTCGAATGCTATTATATATGATCCTCTACCAGTTATTTACTACTTTTTATATTTTGTGTATCTACTGTATGTATGTCTACCATTGTCCCAAATAAAACATTTAATAATAAAAAAAAAAAAAAAAAAAAAAAAGAACTGATCAGAACTGTTCAGAACACCATTCTTCCATGTCATCCCAGCATGTGAAATACTGTTCACACTGGAGAAATAAACAACCTGGACGCATGTTCACTGTTTGGGTGTGATCTCCCACACTTTGAGAGTTTGACAGTGCACTGGCCAGCACTCATGTCTGTAACCCTTCAGTGGTCACGTCACCGTTATCCTCCTGAGGGCCCCTCCCCCGTCACGTCGTACACGTTATACCCTACGTCACACAGGTAAACCCGTCACTCACCTTAACTAGAAAGTTGCCATCTGCTTCAGGAATCACCATGACAACGGAGTCGTGCAGCTTCTCGTCGAAGTGGACGTGCGAGTGAGCGGAGGCAGCAGCGGGGTCGGCGTGTTGCTCCACGAAGCGAACGCCCACCGACTTGGAGGAGGCTGGAGAGTGGACGAACACACGGGTCAAGAAAACCGCTCGCACGCGCACGGTCACGAAAACCAAACAGAACGTCCACCGCATCAGTGATTCTCTGTTCCACCCCATAATACATATCCAACAGGAGACTGCGAAAGCTCTGCTGGCCTTACAGGGAAAACGAGAGAACAGTGAAGCCCTTTATCATCGCTCGTGTCGACACTTGAGACAGAAATGTGAATGAGATGAATCAGGGAAGTGTCTGTCCGCTGGCTACTTTCATCAGTCTCCATTAGCTCGGCAAACTGTGCGTGTTAATCAGCTGTTCTTTAAGCTGATGAGCGAAACTCACTTTGAAGACTAATAGCAGTAGGAACCAGGCCCTCTCGCACCAGAGCACATGCGTGGACCCCCTCACACATGTGAGGGCCCCTCACACCCGAGCAGGTAATTCAGGTCTTATACGGTTACTGCAAACTCTGCCACTGCTGTGAGATTTCCTCAACCACTTATAATGAAATCTAGAATGGCACTGGAAATCTAGTAGACCATTACTAGATTACACTATTACTAGATAGCACCCATGTTTTGTTTCATCTTCAATAACAGAATTCAGAGAATCTGGTTTCTCTACATACGGAGGACAGTCCCGAGTCCAAGCTCTGCTTTCACGGTGTTCACAGCTGCTCAGTAATCCAGTTATGTAATCACACACACACACACACACACACACACACACACACACACACACACACACACACACACACACTTTTGTACTCCACATGTATAGGGCATTCAATCTATGCAAATATCTTTCTTTTGTTCATATCAGTCCTTGTCTGTCTAGGATGTTTCCATAGTGTCTCCCCCCCGGGCCTCCCCCCCCGAGTGTATGCCGCTCATCTTCCCTGTAAGAGTCACTTTGCCTCCTCATTTACCCTCTCTGTGGTCATAAACAGGGCTGTAACGTATCCAAATTTATATTTACATTTAGGGAATTTAGCAGACGCTCTTCTCCAGAGCGACTTAGAGTGCTTTGACCTGGTTATCAGTGGTATATGTTTCATTAATCTGTTAGGCAACGTGCTATGTATTTATGTGAACAGTACAGCAGCCGAGCTCTCGTACATAGAGGGGGGGGGACGCAAGACGGAGAGGAGTGAGAAACCAAGCCTACACTTGCCAGTACTCAAGAGTGTAACAATGTCTAAAAATGATCAACCTGGTCTTAATCTTGTCCCGGTTACTATGGCAATCACCATTTAGGATAGTTTCCAATGCTATCCTTGATCTCTGATGACCTGCAGGATTCTGGATTTTGTTCTATTAACTGTGATGCAAATCTATGTCCATCTTGCATTTTTGTCTGAACTCTCTTACGCACTTTCAACTTTGGTCATCTTCTCCATTAGATGACAATAGCTTTGTATTTATTCTAATAAGATACACTCTTTAACTCACACATACTCCAAAGAACAGACCCTCACCTCTAAAGGCAAAACCCCAGAGGCAAGAATGCAAAATTCAATTAGTACTCAACACAGAGTCTTACCGAAGCGTTTTTAAGTCTCCAGTTCATGAACAAAACACAGCAGGTCATTCAGGCCAGCAAAGCTCTGTGGCATGTTTCAGCGTTTCACACGATTTGAGCTCCACGGAGGGATTATTTTTACTGCACTTGGTTGTACATTTGCACACGGTCCTTACACAACAAAAGCATCGTTTGGTACGTCATTATGTATTAGTTCTGCTTTAAGAAACATACAAGTTTTGGACAAAGGGTCATGAAAGCATAGTTGCTGGTCTGGACAAGTATGTGACACGATACAGAGACAGAAAAACAGAGAGGAGCAGAGGAGTGAGGCTGACCTTTTTTGGCAGTGGCCATGTTCATGTCTGTCAAGACGGCACTTGGAGAGAAAGAGAGTGAGTCTCTCACAGTCTCATCATGACTGCCATCTGGTCCCAATAATCCTGAGAGTGAAGTAACAGATGAGTAGGAGAAAGAGAGAGAGAGCGAGAGAGAGAGAGAGAGCGAGAGAGGGAGGGAGGAGGGGGAAAAAGAGGTCATTGATGTTCTGAATTTGGGGGGGTATGTTTGGAATTTCAATTCCTAAAAAAGAAAATGTAATGAATAAGGTAAATAAATCACCACCCCCCCCCCCCCTCCTCCCCAAAGCAAACCCTTCAACACTGGATAGTCTATGCCCAACTTTGACTTCACTAGTCCAATTCCATCACAGGTCTTTTTCATTACTTTAGCTAGCTGTGTTGAATAATACCCTACAGTGCAACAAATTAAAATATATATACAATCTCAACATCAGTCCACTAAGAGGATTATGTTAAACAGTCTCCACCAGCTCCAGCATTTCTGCTGCCCGTGTGCACACACGTCCCTGGAGTACCAAGCCATCTAACAGATCCCCCGCGCCTCCACGAACACACAAACCGAAGGGGAGGATCTCCATGATGGAGAAACCTCCACACAGTCCGACAGCTCACACATGGGAACCAGACACATCTTCAACACAGAATATAAAACATTTGTGATCCTGACAGATTCGTGGGCCTCTGGGAGGCGTTAACGATCTCTCCTCTTCTCCTGGCTGTGGACACCAGACAGTGAACAAGAAGAAGACAGGATGACGACTGATCTGTACGTGTTAACACTGGATTCAAAACTGGCTCAAGTTGGCTCTTTCATGTTTCCCATTGTTCATTCTGTGATGTCTTGTGTGTCAGAGCACAGAAATGTATTTTGCAGTGCGTGTGTAAACCTACACACTGTGTTCCCTCCACACACTCCACATCTTCCTGCTCTCCCTTGCACCAGAAACGCCATGAATCTCCTCCCCTCATGGCTGGGGTTCATTACAGACCCACCGTGTCCACAGCGGCATAAACTACTGCTGAGGGTCTCTTAATATTCACCTTATGCAGGCAACATCTGTCTCGCTGAAACGAGGGTACAGTAGATTGGAACACACACACACACACACACACACACACACACACACACACACACACACACACACACACACACACACACACACACACACACACACACACAGACTCCTGCATGCACAGACACCAATCCTCTCCTCCATCCTCTGCTACACAACCATCTTGAGAGATAAACAAGAGATAGACAGAGAGACGGAGACAGACGGCTGGAGCAAGGAGAACGCTGTGAGAGAGAGAGAACTCCAAAGATCCGGGCGGATGAGACGATGTTCAGTGTCCCTGCGTAACACCAAGAGGAATAATGCAGAATAACAGTCCACAGAGCAAACGTTCATGCACGAGAGAGCAACAGTCACACTTCTGCTCTGCATACACAAACACACTTATCCACTGGCTCCACTCAGCATGCCTACAGTGCCACACATGGAAACAGCTTACATGGGGCAGCCATGGGACACACATGCTCTCAGCTTAACACGTCAAACCCCCCTGGACACGGTGGTCTTTGGGATGCCTGGAATATTCTAAAAAGGTTTTGACCCCACAGAGCAACTGTCAGTGAGTGCACCAAATGCTAACAGCAGGTGACATTGTGAGCGCATACTTACACTTAATGAAGGCAACAGGCCTCGCAAACCGGTCCAACAGCCCAATATCACACAGAGTAACGGCAGTCCCAGGGCCAACATGGCTACCACAACATGTTTTTAGTGTAGCTTTAAGCGGCGGGCAGGTTAATGCCTTAGACTGATGCTTTGTGTTTGGGCAGGTCAAGGAGTATACGAGAGAACAGCCAAACACTCCTGACTCGACATGTTTCAACTACGTCAGAGCCGAGCAGAAGTGATTTACTCTACGTATACTCATACGGCGCAGGGTCTAGACTTTGTTGACGCTGTGATACCGAAGTAAAGTACCCGAGTCACCATGTTTACGGATTACTGTGCAGCAAAAACAAAAAGACGGTATTAAATTAACATAAACCAGTCCGGCGTGTGTCAGAGCATCTTATGTAATAGCCGCATACGTACACAAACACTATTACACACAAACACATAAGACAAAGAGATGCAATGCAAAAAATAGATCAGTGTGATTCATACCTTGGAACACTGGTGAATGTCATTTCCATGGTAAGTAGTCAAAGACTAAAATTGCTGTTAAAGGGACACATTTGTTAAAATGCAGAAATTGCCTTCGGTCCGTCAGAACACTCCCCAAAAGCTCATTAGGACCAGAAACTTTTCAGTGTGCTCTCAGCGTGCAGGACACAATGGACATTCATTAGTGGTTCATTTGCATTCATACACTCACTCCCAAACTGAGGGGTTCGCGTCCTTACACCTCACACTCCTCCAAAGTACGAATACACTTACAGCATGAACCAGATATTTATAATGACATGGTAGATTTAGCATGTCTTTGAGAACTAGGGCAGTGTCTGATTTAGCCTTGCAAGTGTCACTTAAAAAAAAAAAAGACCTCTGGGACCACTAGCCCACACGGGCCTGTCACATTTAAACGATCCTCATCTTCCCTTCACCCAGGCCTACATCAGTGAGGTAACATGACAAAGTATTCAACTACTTACAGATTATCTACTGAACCTGCAGTAATCACAAGACCCAGGACTGGATTTGAGATCCAAAGTTGATTATATCTGCTGTATTCTACGGAGGAGCCTACATGCTCTTCTGAATGCAGAAAACTGAACAATAGCTCCCAATTGCACCCTCGGATACAACAATGCTTACAGTCCGCCTGACCGTTCAGATGTCCTTGACATTACAGTGTTCACCATGTCCCTGCAACCGCGGAGGGGTACATGACATAAGAGGGGCCTTCCGTGGATAGTCTGAATGCCACACTTCTCGCAATGAACTTCACTCCTGCTCAACTTTTAACAATGGGTTATTGCCTCAAAACAGTGTTGATTGGATGTAAATAAAACAAACAAACTGTGTGCAACACTGTTGTAACGTGCTACTGTTTAATCAAGATCGTCCACCTGAGCATGAGAAACAGGTGGCCATTTAAACGCGAAACCGAAATGAAAGTTTGTCCAAACTATAGTGGCCAAAGCTCATCATTGTTGTTGGTGAAAGATTTATCATGATTCACATCGAGATTGTTTCTCTCGCCAGCACTATTTCCACATATCACTTAGCTTTCAAATCAGAAAAGCTATCCAACGTACATCAGCAAGTGCTACTGAAGCCAAGATAAACAGAATTACTCAATCGCCAGATAAATCAGAAGTCTTCACACGTCATTCACTGATTTAGGGGAACGTATTCTTTACTCCAAGGAGCGCGAGGCCAAAGCTCAAGGAAGAAAATCAAGTTCAGACAGCTTTCACATCAGCTCACTGGGAACTAAACCAGCCAACAACGCACCAAAACTTCTCCCATCGTGTACGTACTCTGAAAATAACTAACTTCTATGTGTGTAGCAGTACTCACTCAACCATCTCCCCAAAGCCCCCAACCGCTCTGAGATTCTCCCCCAAGTGTTTTGAGCCAACCACCAATCTTAATTATCTAGCTAAAGTGGATTGTGCACCTACTAAAATGAAAATTTGCTGTGCACGCACCATCATCCTACGAGAATCTAGTGCTCATGGCGAAAACACGTTAAGCCTAGATAGATCTCATCTGCATCATCACCACCAAAGTGACTTCTGGTGGAAGCACATGTTGCTCGTTTACAAACTTGTAGAATAGCTTTTGCCAAACACTTCTTAAATATCACTGATGACACAACACCCAAATCATAACCTAGATATTATTAGCATGTGAATCTGGAATGCTGGCATATACTGTTGAAGTAAAACAGTTCATTAACACACACACACACAAAAATTGTCAACTCACAATGAATTATTTTTTTGCATTGTATTGTATTTTGTTTATATTGTAGATTTATCCACTTCTAACCATATAATAATTCAAACCATAAAACATCTTGATCTAACTCATGTTGCTTCTTGTATACAGTTTTAATAAGGTATTCAGCTTTAATATGAGAATCGACACGTGCCTCAAACCCTTTTCACTGCTTTTTAAAATTAACTCAATTTTGTGGATAGCTGAGAACATTTATGAGAGATGAGCGTGTCGGTTCATATTGCACCCCTCACTGTGGCTGCGGTTACGAGGAAAGTCCCTGCAGCTACACACACACAGAACCGTGGCAGACGACCCAAAAAAGCACTTCAAACTCGTCTTTTGCGAGATATACTACGGAACATTATAAAGCAACTACATTTTAAAGGGTGTAGCTAAACAAAAATTCACCAACACCTGAGCAGCCTGCTTTAATTAAAAAAGCCACCCTTTGTCAGGGATCACACCCACAACTGCACTGGTATTGCAGGTTTGCGCTTTCTTGGATCACAGAGGGAACTGATCTAACTGTCGACAGTAGCGCATGGATGAACCCAAACGGACCCTTCTGCATCGCACGTCTACTTGGATACGCAAAGTACAACAACTCACTCGCTATTACGTAATAAACCAATTTTAAAAACTGCTAGCTAACCTGTTTGCTCTGTGACCAACCTTATTTTTACGTCTTAAAGAAGCACGACGCTCCAGTCGATCGTGCTTTTTTACCTAATGAACCGTTGCACCGATTTTAGACACACGGGAATGTGAACTACAGCAGTACCTTCTGCAGATGAACGGAGTAGATGCACGGTGAGCCAGCCAGGAGAACCCCACGGATATCAGCTCACTCCGCCCTCACGTGGTCCACCAGTCATCATCACTTCCGCGTTAGTCACGTGGTCGCTGTATTGTTTTCCCATATGTTTCGGATCAGATGTTTATCGCAGCTTAAGCAGCAACAGTATTGTAGGTTAGCGAATCTAGTCGATCTAAGTAGCAAGTTAAGTAGCTAACAAAAACTTAAACCGGATCTTCTCGCGAATATAGGAGGTTTTTATTGGAGGTTGTGAAATAAGGCGTGGTTTACATCGCTTACCGCCCGGCTAGCTCAGTCGGTAGAGCATGAGACTCTTAATCTCAGGGTCGTGGGTTCGAGCCCCACGTTGGGCGATGAAGTTTTACAGCCAAACAATCTAACATGCGAGTTACTACACGTGAGATTCCAGTGATTCCAATGATTCTTTAACCAAATTGTAAATATTCCTTGACATTAAGTGAAATGTGTTTTAAAGTTCACAGGCACAACTTCAAAACATATCTAAAGAAACATTTAACCAAATTAACCAAACCTTTTCTGCCACTACTATATATTTTAAATGTCTATCTCTAAATGAAGAATAATTGTGAACTCATTGAAGACAAAATTCTAAATTTGCTTATATTTACAAAATACAAATAAGTTGGTCACTGAAAACACTGGGAATGGTTTATTTGTACGTCAGTTATTTGTTGAAATAAACACCTAATGTAAGATTTCCAGACACTTCACTCCCCAAATCACTCGTACTTGAGGCGACACTGCCGAATGTCCGAAGTTCCGAGATGCCGCGCGGTCACCGGGGATTCTCAATTATTCACACAATCCTCAATTCTTGGTAGAGAAGCAGGACGTGATTGGCCGGTAGGCGGGGATTCTTGGTAGCGCTCTGACCTGTGATTGGCCCAGGATTGGTCCAAGTCTTGGTAGCGGTTCCAAAAGTACGGCCAGCGATTGGTCAATTCTTGGTAGCAGACTGAAAGGTGATTGGACAGCGCTACAAAAAATTTGCTCGACTTACGGTCGACAGTGACTGGCGCTATTATTAATAGTAACTATTACCAAGATTCGCCCAGTCAGGCATCGTATCGAATCCAGCATCGGACAAGTTTATAAATAGTTAAACACAAAGGAAATGCGTGATATTATGAACGATAAAACCAACCAGACACTTTTATTAAAAACACAACACATTAGAGAATAGTATTCACAATATATATATATATATATATATATATATATATATATATATATATATAAATATAAATAATATATATTACGGATAATAATACAGATCCCTATGCTAATAAATTTAGAAAAAAATACAATGTTTAATATATAAAAATATACAATGTTTTGAATTGACTAAGATACCAATACTACAGCTACTACTAATAATATATTTACAATGATGACACTGAGACACACACACACACACACACACACACACACACACACACACACACACACACACACACACACACACACACACACACACACACACACACACACACACACACACACACACACACACAATTATTATATACACAATTAGATGCAGACGCATAATTTTTATTTTGGGGCTTTCTTCTTTCCATAGCCCCGTGCTACCAGCATAGCCTTCCAATCCTCTAGTGACATGGTGTCAGATTCTTCACAATACCAGTTGCCAAAGTACTGGTGATGTGTGGGGGGCTTCCTCTCTTTTTGACATCTCCTGCAAATTATAGCGCTGGTATGGCGAACATATTTGCGTGTCTTTATACCAGCCTTCTCGTTATTTATTTTCCTCTTCCGGTATTGCTGTGTCGTGTACGGCACATCCGACACCTTGGTCACTGCCAACGCACCCTGACTGGATGCAGCGGTAGCAGGCATAATGTGTGCCACTGCTTGTGCCACCACCTGGCTATGGCTGTCTGGACCAGGTCCTGGCACTACATACACCAAGCCTTCAGGGACAGATCCTGGATCAGAAGGCATGCTGTAGGAGACACACTGGGGAGGTGCAGGCAGGTTCTGCTGAGGTGGAGCAGATGAAGCTGGACCTGATGTGAAGGGCAAATGTCTCTTCAACTTTGCCGTCCCCGCAGTGTCAGAGGCAGGATAAAGACATGGGGGCTGTCTGTGGAGGGGTGAGAGGCAAGACTGTCCTTCTGGGGTGTGGACCGCTGTGTTGTAGGACCTGATACTGGTGCTTCTGGAGGCATAATGCCCTGATGAAGAACATCAGACTCCTGTGAACGAGTCCGCCTGCAGTACACACACACACACACACACACACACACACACACGCACACACACACACGCACACACAGTTCAGATTATTAAATTAAAAAGACATTTTAAGAAGAACATGGCTGTCAACAAATAAATCTCAATATTAATTAAATATAGTTGAATCATTTTTTTAACATCGGAAATTTGATTGACTCACCACTCTGACAGTGTGGTGGCATTAATTTCTGGTAGCTGCCAGAAATGCTACAATCGCACACGGTAATGGTGCGGGATTACACAGAATATAACATCTTACCATAATGAGCAAGGCATCCACTTGACCTTGACTTCATTTTTACCCTTTTAAGATAGCAAGAAAGTTAATGTAAACATCAGACTGTACAACTTAACATAGGCAAAATTTAATCTAGGTATTTTGCATGTTTTCCAGTCTTTGATATTTGGTTCCTTCAATCCATTAAGACCTACTTTTGCATTCCTCCATCCGAGAATTTTCTCAACAGGAAACGCGTCTTTGTGCACACCATGATTGCAATCTGAAGGCAAAAAAGACAGAAAAAAACATTATGTTGTGACCACCAAGTTCGAAATCAATTTTAAAACAATTACAAAATGGTAATAATACCTTAATGGAACTTGATGCAGAAAATACAAATTATTCCATGATAAATGCATTTTACCTGACTTTTTTTCCTTCCTTAAAGATGAATTTGCTCCCTTTGTTGAAGACCCGTTTTCACATTCCACACTGGCCATATTTTGTGCCGTCAATGAGTCTGATTCTGCTCCATCTTCCTCTGGCTGGATTTGGGCAGAGGCAGTTTGAATATCTGCCCCTTTCACATTTTTATCCATCCCAATTGTTGATGTAGAAGGCGTGCATTCCTCAATAACTTTAGTCATGCTCTGGGATGGTGATTCCTCAGTTAACACAGGGGTGTTCATATTTGTGCATGTAGATGGTGCAGAAGCATTCCTGTTAAGCACAGATGTTTTCACTCCTGTTGGCAGGTTCGCTGAAACATCCAAAGAACTCAGACTGGTTGTTTCATCTCGCAACAAGGAACCTTTGGGGGACAAGGCAGCTTCCAGATGTGCATCTGAAATTCTCTCCATGCGAACTTCCACTTTGGTATGTAGTTCTTTGGGCCCTGTGAGTGTTTGGGAGGGCTTTGGGGCATCCTGGGCATTCTGGGAGTGATCAGAATTAGCATGGGTCCTCTTGTGCACATTCCAGCCACACTGGAAGATGGTAGATACATGCAGAAATATGTTCCATCAGTTTTAATGTCAGCAATTATGGAATATAATGCACTGATGATACATGGTGCACTAGTTCATATGCTAATAAAAAAATAGGTGTATCCAGGCCAATAGGTGGTGTAGGCTCCATTTTCATTGTCTTTCAACATAAAGACCAATTAATTAATGATGCAACCCCACACCCCTAATTGACAAACAACAACCAAGCATCCAACAATTACGTATGAACGTCTGAAATGGAAAGACTAGGTTAAAATGGATCTGATTGTACTCATTCAGCTAATAAAAAAAACATCAAATTAAAGAAGATGTTATTCTGCATCTTAACCTCACAGTCATTGTTTCATAAATGACTATACTACTATATCAGTACAGGGCCACCATAAATTCTGTTATTCCATTACCTTTCAACTGTACCATATATACACACACAACATACCTTACTCCCTCTGCCCTCTGGCTTATTACTGGTATCTGAAATAGAAACCGGATGGGTCACACCGGACATCCCACCATCATCTTTCTTCAGGCTGCAGGTTACCTGATGTCTTAAAATGGTGTGTTTTCTCTGCTCTTCACTTTCTTGCAACTGTTGCTTCAGATCATCAATTTCCCTCCAGCTACATGAAATTTCCACCCTGGTCTCCAAGAGCACTTCAGTAAAAACCTTCACAATGTCAGCAGTTGTCTTCACCATGACCGACTCAATGAGTGTCTTAAATTTGGCAGCTATGGGGTCTTCCCCCTCCATGGTGAATGGTAGATCGTCTAGTTGCAGAGTAGAAGGTGGAGATATCTCACAAACTGTACTTCCTGTATATAAAAAAAATGAAGTTACAAAATATAACAGAAAATCAAAAATAAATATGCAATGGTTACAAACTAAATACAGATTACTATAATAAGTAAGCTGTTGCATTAGGTTGACTCGTTATGCTCACATCAAATCACAAGATGGCAGGACGATCATTCATTTCATAAACCACATTTACTTAGATCTCACAGACCATTTTCCCACGCTCTTTAAAAATAACCAATAAGAATTAACTCGTGAAAATCCTCAAACGTTAAAGCAGTTTTTGAAGTACATATAAACACTACATATAAACACGAGTATCATTACTGCAACATGATATATCTTAATTCTTATGCTTTTGTAGATTAACCGCAAACATTATGACTCGTGCTGTCTGAATTGTCGTCCGTTTAGCTAACCCTTAACTACGACTAGGTGGCTACCAAGCTAGGTAGGCCCGTGTCATGATTTCAATGTCTAATTTACTATTATTTCCATTAAACAGCAGTGTTGTGTGGATTTCTGGTTTTGCAAAGCAGCAGGTAGAGATGATTATGACTTATTTACCTCCCGTTTAAACTGATTTACCGGTTAGTGACCAGACAACATAGTTCAGTAAAGGCAAAACGGAGATTTCCCAGAACATGTGCAAACTTATATTGCGTGTACTCGGACCTAAAACATCGCTATGACTTACCCAGACATGGAAACAAAAAAGGGACATGGATAGGAGTCCTGCTGCAATTTATGCCACGTGTTTTTTGACTAGCTACCGGTACCGTTTGGAACATTGACCGTATATACAGTCAATGCTTTGGAAAAGTACCGGGTAGAAACACGCGCTACGATTTACGTTCCTGATTGGTTCACTCTGTCTGTCTGTCGAGGCGATTTTTGGTAGCGATAAGGCCAACGATTGGCCGATTCTTGGTAGCAATCTTGGTAGCAAGCTGAAAGGTGATTGGATATCGCTATCAAGAATTAGCTCGACAGACAGTCGACAATGCAGCCAGGTTCTTTGCGACCGCCTTTCCAGTTTCTCAAATCAAAAGACAATTATCAAGAAGGCGTCGCTCATGTAACTTGTAGTATATGTCGACCTTGCTTCACACGTTAGTTAGGTTGCGTTAATTGTCCTCTGTGTTTCTCGTTAAAAGAAACGGGTGTGCTGTCGTATAAATCGAGGAAATGTGTATGTTTCGGTGCGGTGTGGAAAATGTTCTTGCTGTAACTAATCGGGTAGGTTAGCTAGCTACTTGTTCCTGCTAGCGGTCTCGTCAGAAGTATTAGGTTAGCTAACTACCAAATGTTTATTAAATTATGTATATTAACTAGCTGACTTGTTACAGTAACTGATTGTTTTAAACAATTGTTTGTTGTGTAATAACAAAAATGCAGGAAAACAACAACAAAAACAGAAGTCGTCGGGCCAGTGGCGCAATGGATAACGCGTCTGACTACGGATCAGAAGATTCTAGGTTCGACTCCTGGCTGGCTCGCATTCTATATATATATATATATATATATATATATATATATATATATATATATATATATATATATATATATATATATATATATATATATATACTGCTCAAAAAAATAAAGGGAACACTTAAACAACACAATATAACTCCAAGTCAACCACAATTCTGTGAAACCAACCTGGGGGGTGTTCCAGAAAGCGGGTTAAGTGACTAACTCAGGGTTTGTTAACTCTGAGTTCACTAAAACCCGGAGTTTCCTGTTCCAGAAAGCGGGTTAAAACAAACTCTATGTCAGTTGCTATAGCAACTTACGCTCTGAACCTAACCTGCTCGCTGGCAGGTTAACTTGGACCTGACCCAGAGTTACAAACACGTCATCATGACGTGTCCTTTCCTCGAAGATCATGTGGATATTGAAGCTCAGTTTATTCGCTGAGTTCTTCGTCGGGAACGCCTTATAAAACCCCGAATAGACATAGGCCTACTATCATTTTCGGATTATTTTTTAAATGAACGTTATCGTTTTCAGCACAATCCATTACTTACATCAATAACTTTATTATTATAATAACATTTCAAATATTACACATCGCGGATCAGCCCTAAATTCTCTCCAGATTGTTATATATCGGTCTTCGTTTTTTGCTAGTGGAAGTTTTCTTTATAGTGTAGGAGATGCGGAATCTGTCAGCAAAACTACTGTATGTTGGTCTGTCCAAAAACTATGTCCGGCATTAAAATGACTAGTGCCCGGTTTTGTGGTGTTTCCTGGGCTTAAGCCAGTTATGGACATCAAAGAGGAATTCCACAGCATCATTGGTTTGTCTTTAATTCACATGGACAATAAAGAAATTAAGCAAAGGAGAAGCAATATATAACGAACTTCATTCCATTTACATTTTAAGGATTTCCTAGAGTGATTGGCTGTATTGATGGAACCTACATATGCTACCTATTCCAGCACCATTAGAACATGAAAATTCATCCATAGCATTAATGTACAGGTACTAACCTTTATAATCCTTAATGAATAATGTACTTATCTTTAATGGTAACAAAAATAACGTAGCTATTGTAACTGACCGTTCTTCCCATCAAGATCATATGTGATGCTTCCCACCTCATCACAAATGTTGAAGCCAGATGGCCAGGATCCGTATATGATTCCACACTGTACAACAAATCTGAACAGAGTAGGCCTGCGGTAGTTTTGCTAGTTGTTCACATGCAGTGTAATAGTTAAATCATTGCAAACCCTAGTGAGATTATAGGACATGACGGCCTCCTTCATGGAGACAGAGGGTATCCCTGCCTGTCCTATAGGCCTACCTTATGACTCCCTATTCAGATCCTGCACCTGGACCACAGTCCCGCTACAATCAGGCCCACAGCAAAACCAGGGCAAGAATTTAAATGACCCTAGGAATCCTCGAGGCCAGGTTCCAGTGCCTGAAGGGGCTCAGAGTAACCCCTGATAGGGTGTGCCACATAATAATGGCATATGTGGTATTACACAACATTGCAACCATCCAGGAAGAGCGACAGCCTACCATCTTTGACATGCCCACAGATGAGGAACCTTACATGCATGTGGGTGACAACAGAGATGGTGGAGTTGTCAGAGACTCCATCTGCAATCACTGCTTTCCACATTAAATCATGCACCACCACCCACCCCACCCCACCATCCACCCTGTAACCTTTTAATATACATTACAGTCAGAGCCGGAGTGGCTAATCGGGAGATTCGGGAGGATTCCTGATGGGCCGGCTCATGTCAGTCTCTAGTTTGGGCCGATTGGGAGGGAAAAATAATTTTGGGCCGGATTTGGACATGAAACTCCCGGGCTGAAAATGTGTCCCACTCCGGCCCTGATTAAAGTCAAATTCACTGTTATGTTTCATTATTTCATTTTTCTTGTAAATAAATATATTTTAGAATATATTTTAAGAATAAGATATAGTTATATACAGCCATACCACTTTGTACTATATTCTTATACTTCATTTTTATTTGATGCCATGTGTGTTTCACACCACTCAGATTAGACCTGGAATCAGTAAGTGTTCAATTAAAAAATATTTAAAAACTCAATACAGTATTATAAAGGTGGAGAATAATAATATAATCGCACCCTTCTGCTAAATATAAAAATATCATTTTCACTCACGCATTAACTCTGTTGGCAATTCTTTGACATGCTGACTGCCTTTCTCTAGCAGCTACCGCAGTATTACATTTACGTTTAATAATATCTAAATATTCTGCATACGCAGTCATTAATACTCCTAAGCTACAGTGGTGTGAAATACGATGCTCGGCTGATTTTCGCGTTTAAGTCCATGATAAATCCTATTTATCTGCGTTCCATTAAGAATGCCTTTTATAGTTACGCGTGAACGCGCTTCTGTCTGGGTCAACCTACTCAGAGTTGAGCGACCCTGATTACTTTAACTCCGATCAGCCGTTTTGGAACCGAAAACTCTGAGTATGTCAGATCGGGGTAAGACAACTCAGAGTTCAGGGTTAAGTTTAGAGTTTGTTAACCCCGCTTTCTGGAATACCCCCCTGTTCAGTTAGGAAGCAACACTGATTGTGAATCAATTTCACCTGCTGTTGTGCAAATGGAATAGACAACAGGTAGAAATGAGAGGCAATTAGCAAGACCCCGCCTATAAAGGAGTGGTTCTGCAGGTGGGGACCACAGACCACTTCTCAGTACCTATGCTTTCTGGCTGATGTTTTGGTCACTTTTGAATGCTGGTGGTCCTTTCACACTCGTGGTAGCATGAGACGGACTCTACAACCCACACAAGTGGCTCAGGTAGTGCAGCTCATCCAGGATGGCACATCAATGCGAGCTGTGGCAAGAAGGTTTGCTGTGTCTGTCAACGTAGTGTCCAGAGGCTGGAGGTGCTACCAGGAGACAGGCCAATACACTAGAAGACATGGAGGGGGCCGTAGGAGGGCAACAACCCAGCAGCAGGACCGCTACCTCCGCCTTTGTGCAAGAAGGAACAGGAGGAGCACTGCCAGAGCCCTGCAAAATGACCTCCAGCAGGCCAAAAATGTGCATGTGTCTGCCCAAACGGTTAGAACCTGACTCCATGAGGATGGTATGAGGGCCCGACGTCCACAGATGGGGGTTGTGCTCACAGCCCAACACCGTGCAGGACGCTTGGCATTTGCCAGAGAACACCAGGATTGGCAAATTCGCCACTGGCGCCTTGTGCTCTTCACAGATGAAAGCAGGTTCACACAGAGCACATGTGACAGTCTGGAGACGCCGTGGAGAGCGATCTGCTGCCTGCAACATCCTTCAGCATGACCGGTTTGGCAGTGGGTCAGTAATGGTGTGGGGTGGCATTTCTTTGGAGGGCCGCATAGCCCTTCATGTGCTCACCAGAGGTAGCCTGACTGCCATTAGGTACAGAGATGAGATCCTCAGACCCCTTGTGAGACCATATGCTGGTGCGGTTGGCCCTGGGTTCCTCCTAATGCGGGACAATGCTAGACCTCATGTGGCTGGAGTGTGTCAGCAGTTCCTGCAAGATGAAGGCATTGAAGCTATGGACTGGCCCGCCCGTTCCCCAGGCCTGAATCCGATTGAGCACATCTGGGACATCATGTCTCGCTCCATCCACCAACGTCACGTTGCACCACAGACTGTCCAGGAGTTGGCGGGTACTTTAGTCCAGGTCTGGGAGGAGATCCCTCAGGAGACCATCCGCCACCTCATCAGGAGCATGCCCAGGCGTTGTAGTGAGGTAATATAGGCACGTGGAGGTCACACACAATACTGAGCCTCATTTTGACTTGTTTTAAGGACATTACATCAAAGTTGGATCAGCCTGTAGTGTGTTTTTCCACTTTAATTTTGTGTGTGGCTCCAAATCCAGGCCTCCATTGGTTAATAAATTTGATTTCCATTGATGATTTTTGTGTGATTTTGTTGTCAGCACATTCAACTTTGTACAGAACAAAGTATTCAGTGAGAATATTTCATTCATTCAGATCTAGGATGTGTTGAGTGTTTCCTTTATTTTTTTGAGCAGTGTATATAATGTTTCTTTCTACTTATGTTAATACATATGGATATATAATAAAAATATATATTGCCAATATAAGTAACATCGATAGCAATAAATACTACAAGAACGCTGCACAATTGACATTTGCTCAGAAATAAAACACCTTAATGATTTCTGATAAGTATTGTTTTCTGATTATTTGTATGCATTTCCATCCATCCATATCTGAACCGCTTAATCCCGCTAGTCGGGGTCACAGGGGGCTGGAGCCAATCCCAACATCTCCGGGCGAAGGCAGGGTACACCATGGGCAGGTCGCCAGTCTACCGCATGGCCAACACACACGCACGCACGCACTCACACCTACGGGCAATTTTAGCATGATCAATCAACCTAACTCGCATGTCTTTGGACTGTGGGAGGAAACCGGAGTACCCGGAGGAAACCCCGCAGGCACAGGGAGAACATGCAAACTCCACACAGAGCAGCCCAGACCGAGAATCGAACCCAGACCGCCTTGCTGTGAGGCAACAGTGCTAACCACCACACCACCATGCCGCCCTTGTATGCGTTTACTTTTTGTTATGGTAGGACCCAGGGTAAAGTAAAGTTATATAGGAGCCTGACCACGTAAATCAGGCTAATGAGCGCAGATTAATCCGTAGCACGTGACCTCCCTCTGGTGGATGACAGCTGGTACTGCGAGCCAGACGTTTTACCTTCAGCTTTGGTATTTTGAAACAAAAATGTTCTTGTGATGAGCACAATGCACAGAGATGCATCTGTGACCACAAGAGACGACATGAAGCCACAAATGATCCTGGATTACAACTCTACCAAAGGAGGAGTGGACAATCTGGACAAAGTCACAGCAACATATAGTTGCCAGCGCAAGACTGCCCGTTGGCCCTTGGTGGTTTTTTACAACATTGTGGACGTGTCTGCTTACAATGCCTATGTGCTGTGGATTGAGATCAACCAGCAGTGGAATGCCAGCAAACTGTACAGACGTCGACTTTTCTTGGAAGAACTAGGCAAAGCACTCGTCACTCCCAAGATCCAGAACCGGGCCAGGCCAGCTCGAACCCCAGCAGCTGCAGCTATCATCGCAAAGGTCCAGGGCAGGGCATCTGACCAACCGACAATGGATCCTTTGGACACAGGTGCAAAGAAACGCAAAAGATGCCAAGTTTGTCCCTCCCGGGATGACAGTAAAACAAGAACATGTTGTGTGAGGTGCAAGAAGAACATCTGCAGAAAGCACACGGTCACATCCTGTCCATCATGTGGGGAACACTGAAAAAGTTGAACATTGAAATCTTCAAGATTTGTATTTCTCTTCTTTTCATCTGTTCTAAATGTTTGTATGATCTAAAATAAAGATCTAATATCAGCTGTAAGGCAGTCTGAACTGAGAATCGCTTTGCCATCTTGATCATTTGTGGTATGGAAGCATGCTGACAGCATTTACAGCATCATGTCCCCATGATTGGGTGAAACACACACAAACACACACACAGGTCCAGAGAGGAGGGAGTGATAATGAGGGCTGAGAGAAAAGATGCTTCTTTCAGATCTCACCCCTTTGTCTCTATGGAGATTCTTCGTCTGCTCTCTGACAATATGCAATCAACCCCTGATGTGGCAACCATCAAAAGTGTTGATGGTTGCCCACCTTTGCATGCCAAACTCCTCTGTCCTTTGTATATCCTTTGAAGTCATACTGACGACTATCAACTTTCCAATCCAATGTTGATTGCCGACTTTGACTAGCCCAGGGTCCAGTGGACCCTGGATGTAATATAAATGTGAAGGGGGGTGTATGGGGATTTATGTTGCTCAATAGTGTTGGAATTGTATTTCTCTTCTTTTCATCTGTTCAAAATGTTTGTATGATCTAAAATAGGTTTATCTTCAATTTTGGATGTTTTTAGTGGATTTACACAACAGGGGTCAAAATGACCCTAACATAATATTGTTTTTTTTTTCCTCACCAAAATAAAAGGGTTAAACACATGAAAAGAAAAACATTCTTTGTATTGACTTAGTTTGGTGCCTTTTATTACTCCCACTAAGAAAAACGCTCTCACTCATATAATCAGAGATTCAAACACAGGTGAATCCCAATAAGCCCACCCCTTTACCATAACTCACCCTCCTTTATCATAACTCACTCTCTTTTACTATTACTCACCCTCCTTTATCATAACACACTCTCCTTTATCATAACACACTCTCCTTTACCACAACACACTCTTCTTTACCATAACTCACTCTCCTTTACCATAACTCACCCTCCTTTAACATTACTCACTCTCCTTTATCATAACTCACCCTCCTTTAACATTACTCACTCTCCTTTACCACAACACACTCTCCTTTACCATTACTCTCCATCTTACAGGTGGCACTCCACAACTCCCTGTCACATGACAGAGTACCGAGAATAATGTGCTAAATAAAAAAGATCTAAACCAGCAGATTAAAACCAACCAAATAACATCTCAATAGTAAACTAGAGTGCAAAATGTCAGAAGACATCAGATTGTGGATTTCAATTTTCTTGATTGTACAAAAATCATAGTGAGACCCAAGAGACCATGAGACCCAATGATCACCCCTCCTTTCCCAGGATGATGGTAGATTAGTGAAGAACCAGAAAAAACACATCCAGGTCAGGTGACTTCAGGATCCTTTTACAACATTCTGATGGAAAAATCAAACAAAATAAAACTCTGGTGCCAGAGGTTTACAGATCTTGACCTTTGGTGACCCTTAATCTCTGTAATTAACAGCTGTGTTGTCTGTACAGAGATGAAGGCTGATGTGTTTGATATGATGGAGTAGAGAACACAGTGTGCTACAAATTATCTTTATTAATACTAAACATGTAATGACAAATATTGTGAGGCCTAAATTGTGTCATAATCAGTCAAGTAAATCTGCACTGATTAAATAAAAAAAGTAAACCAGTCAGACTGATCAGATTATATGATTAAAATTAAGTTGTATTATGATGACTCACTACACCTCGACTACTACAGCCAATACCACTGTATTACAGACAATACTATTACTGTATTACGGACAGCACTACTGTACTACAGCCAATACTACTGACAATGCTACTGTACTGACACTACTGACATCACTACTGTACTACCGACAGCACTACTGTAATACTGACAGCACTACTGTACTACTGACACTACTATAGTACTGACAGCACTACTGTTCTACTGACACTACTGTATTACTGACACTACAGTAGTACTGACAGCACTACTGTAGTACTGACACTACTGTACTACTGACTGTACTACTGTAGTACTGACACTACTGTACTACTGAGTCTTTCTTCTCTTTTACAGTTTTTGACCACTGCTAACGTGCGTTTGTCCAATCTGTAGTCACATTTTCAAAACTCCAAACACATTGAACACAACATCAGTTTTCAGTGGCTATACTATTAGTTCAATTCATGTTGTTATGGCACAAAATGCAGTCATTTTACATGTTTTTATAATGCTTAAATTTTCTATACACACAAGGTTATCCAATAACAAAATTCTGGATAGTTTTTGTCTAATTTACAATTGCTTGTACACAGCATGCCAAAAATGAAAACCTAAGGTTCAAAACCTTAAATATCGTATAAAATGCCAAGTTCTGCAAAAACAAAGGCAGCTGAAAAGTTATTACTGTTGTACACATTTTTTGCACATATAGATAAATGAAGTATAGTATAATATATATATATATATATTTATAAAAAGTATAAAATGAAGTACAGTAATGTACCGGGTCAGAGAGGAGCAAATATAACAATTTGTCCTGCAATGTCAAGTGCTGGTTTGGTCCTTCACAAATGCCAGATTGGTCCCTATAACAGAGTTTTGACAATGTATAACAAGTATTGGGAAATGCATGTTAGCAGTCGTCAAAAACTGTAATTCTGCCCACTGTGGTGCTTCTTTGTTTTGTGTTGCCATGGAGATTAAAGACTCCATTCCCACCCTCGTGTCTCACTCCCGCTTGATGTTGGTTTTCGTTTAAAACTAAATACAATTTTATATTACAATACTATCATGCTGTTGCCATCGGAAACAGTAGAAAAGGTTTCTTTTTATTGTTGTAATAATTTTTGCAATATTTTTTATGATTACAGTTTAATAGATTTAAGATGGCAAATATTCACTCAGTCTTACACATACATGAGACGATCAGTGGTGCTGAGTTTTTACCTCCATCATTGTCACAAGGACTGAAGAATGGGTAGAGTTTCTCAGTGAAGGACTGACCAGTGTAAGAGTAGATATGAGACCTGGCCTCCACATCATAAAAGGAGACCAGACCCTCCTCATAATCCACAAACACCCCCACTGTCTGGAGCTTCTGTCTCACGGTGAGGGGGACACCAGGACCAGCAAGAGCCTTATACTGATTCTCATTCCTCAGCCACACAGTCCAGAATCCATTCTGAGGTCTCAGTGTAATCTTGCCCTTCCTGTTAACAGACTCTCTGGCCACTCCTACATCCCAGTCAGTCTTCCCCTTGACCTGAACCTCATAGTAAAATCTCCCTGATGAGAACCCCTCCTTTCCCAGGACATTGACACACTCATCAAATCTCTTTGGGTTGTCAGGGAGATTCTGTTTTGTGTCTCCATCTGTCACTTGTTTTCCATCATCAGACAGGATGAGGTAGTGATGAGCTGTATCAGGATCCAGAGTCACATCCACTGAGAAAAGCATACAGTATGTTATATGTACATAATCATAAACTACATAACATCCTCATTATACAGTAGATCCTACTGATAAATATTTGAAGACTAAAATATACACAGAGTAAACAATTTATCATGATTGTATCTTTTGCTTGTGTTTTTTACTGTATTTTTCCACTGACCCCAGGGTTCCATCCCTATTTCATAAATATATATCTAATCATTCAGCTATAGTGACGGGTGTAGAGGTATCTGCTATTTATTTAATATGCTGTCATACATTTAACAACTTTGTGTTCTTCACAGTGAATCACAATTAATACAGATTTTTGAATTTATGCATAAATTGCTTAGGTTAGGATAGTGTTAGGATAATCTGTTATTAAATAACAATAAGTTATTACAATTAAGAAAAAGATTAGAAATCACACTGTACCTGCATACTGTTGACTCCTCTTTAATTCTGTGCTGACTGAATTTTAGGAAAAGTGATAATTAGATTTTAATGAGATGATTTATTAAAGCATCTGAGCTTTATCTGAGCAAAAACAAAGAAATCAGGAGTGAACAATGTGACTTGTAATATGCATATAGCTAATATTTCATAATAGCTGTACAGAGGTGGGTAGGAACGCGTTACATTTACTCCGTTACATTTACTCAAGTAGCTTTTTGGACAAAAATGTACTTGTAAGAGTAGTTTTAATATGAACGACTTCTACTTTTACTTGAGTATATATGTGCTGAGAAAAACATGACTTTTACTCCGTTACAATCGGAATTGCACCGCACGCTACCGTTACTTTCGTTTAGTAAGTAATTCGACTTTTCAGTGAGAAGACTGACCAACGTCTCGTCGCCTGAGTATGTGTGACCAATCAAATGAAGCTGGTCAGTCACGTGATCATATACGCAAACTTTCTCCACTGATAGCAAGAAAGAATTGTGACAGAAAAACCTACCGAGCATCCCTGGGCTCACATACAGCCAATGTTTACATCATTGATCCATATCATATATATAGATTAATGGTTTACATTACAAACGTGTAAAAATGACAGTCAGGGCTTAATTTGAGCCGGATCCTGCCGGAACAGGATCCGGGAACTCTTTCATTTTGAAGGATGCGTTCCGGGAACTGTCTGCCTCGATCCGGTAACTTTCAAGCCTACTAATTATAAGTTATGAAGAATCCTGTCTGCGTTGAACCAATTAATTGAACAAATAATTCTACAAAAGACATTATATAAATACAAGATCCACATTCAGGCTTCCTAAATCACTTAAGAGCTCTCCCTTTTAGCGATGTCTTTCCGCGTCTCCCCCATAAAGCATCCGCCCACCCCTCACACGGCCCTAGTCCAAAGTCATGGGCATTTTTATTATTATACACAAAAATATAATAAAAACACAAATAAATTGCAAATCAGTTTCACAGTTTATGTGGGTCATTAATAAAAAATATATAATTATTTATTACATTTTACAAAAAAATTGAAATGGTTGATGGGAAATATTTTGTGTTACGTAGATATCAGACAAAGGCGCAATTTGTCAAAATAACAGCGATTGATATGTCGAAAAGACGATCAAACTTGCTTTCCTTTTTTACAAAAAAAAAAACATCTGATTGTACTACTAAACAACCGAGACTTGAAGCAAATGAAGGCAGCGGCAGTGGTGATGTTATTGGGGCAGGTGCGAGTGTGGTTGAGTCCCAAGCTATAGGCTACTAAACAACTAATAAGGTAAGAAACGATTCTGCACTTAAAACACTTATAAAACATACGTAAGTCATTTAAAAGTAATTTATATAAACAAATTGGCTTGTTTAACATTTGTGCGCCTAAGTGTTGCGTTTTGTGTGCGATCTGGTGACATTGTTGGCCTCAGTGACCCCTGGTCTCATGCCGCTGTTTGCGTTCTGGCATCATTTGATTTACAAATTAAGCACTGAGGACAGTTATATAATGCGCTGTCCGTTGTGTCTGCCAAACGTGTGGACATTTCAGCCTACAAGAACTCAACATCAAATTTGAGGAAACATGATGCGATAAGTATAATTATGTGTGATGCTATATCTCTGAGGCATGACGTTTGTATGATGTAATTATTAAATGTAACGCAGTGCAATACTAAAAACCAGCTCACACTCTGAGTGTACACACTAGCAATATATGATGATTAAGTTTGCTATAAATTGATTCAGTTGGCTTCAAGTTGTAGCTACATGTATTGGCTAACAGTCTCATAGTGCATTTGTGGAACACATTAAACTTACACATGCCTAATAATTAGGAACAAACAAAAATACATATTATTTATAATAAATAATTTTTATATACTATATTTATTTATAATAAATTATTTTAGTTATCATTAAAAGTCATTGTTTCCAGTAATTCAATTTACCATTATGTAATTTATTGACACGAGACAGTACTCAGGCATTTACTCACTAGTAGCTTTTAATCAAAGTACTTTTTTACTTTTTACTTTTACTTTTTCAAGTACATTTTTGGATGCATACTTTTACTTGAGTAACATTTGGTTCAAGTAGTAGCTACTTTTACTTGAGTAAAAATTTTGAATACTCTACCCACCTCTGTAGCCGTTGGCCACAGATCTCTTGTGTTAGAGACTTGTGCCAGTAAAATATATTTAATACTAAAGTTTCTCACCTGCGTGTTTCAACTTAGTATTCAGTGTTTCACTGAGTTTTATATTCAGAGTCTTCTGAAGCTGAGAGAGAACTTTCCTCACAGTCTCCACATTCACATCAGTGTCGATACTGATGTCAGTCCAGTTCTTGGTGTGTGGAGGGCTGTTCATGGTTGGGTAGATCTACAGTACAGCAGGAGAGAGGAGAAACCCCTCAGCATGGGGAGGGTTGTCCTGTGATGTGCTGTGTTGTCTCTGAGCAGAGAGAGGAACACTGACCTGTAGAAGGTGGATGTGGTCCTCAGTGTGGGAGAGCTGCTCCAGCTCACTGTCTCTCCTCTTTAGTTCAGTGATCTCCTGCTCCAGGTCTTTAATGAGTCTTTCAGCCTGCCTCTCTGCTGCTTTCTGCTTCTCCTCCATCACCTGAAGTAGCTCAGCCTGGCTTCTCTCAATGGAGCGCACCAGAGCAGTGAAAACCTCAATGCTGTCTGCAATCTCTCTCTCTGTGCTTTTCTAATGGATGAAGAATTTTAAATAAAAAATTCACTTTAATTAAACAACGGTGAACTTTAGTTTTCAAAGTTTTGCAAAACTTTATTTAAACCTCTGTTTGTAATAAATATGAAGTAGGTGGTAGTTCACACCTTTCTGAGCTCTACTGAGTGTTTGATCTCTTCCATCTTCTTCAGTCTCTCTTGGATCATCTGCTGGACCACTGACTGTGTCTTCCCCAGCTGTGTCTGTAGAGAGAGAAAATGTGTTTAATATTTTACACATGAAATGGTGCCTTGACTTTCCTTGAAGTTTTTTATATTTCTTTTATAAATATGTGTTGTGTTTAATGTTGATGTTATCCAGTGTTAGTGTGTCACCCTTTTCTCTCCACTCTCCTCCTCTATGGTAACAGTATTGTGAGTCCTGTGGTCTGTCTCAGTGCAGAACTGACACACACACATCTCGTCTTCTCTACAGAACAGCTCCAGGGGTCTCTCGTGTTTCTTACATATGTAATCCTCCACGTTCTCCACAGGGTTTATTAGTTTGTGTTTCTTATATTTTGGAAGAATATTATGGGGTTCTAGATGAGACTTACAAAATGTCGCACCACAGTCCAAACAGGATTTTACAGCCTTCGATTTCACTCCAGTGCAGACATCACAAAAAATATCAGGTTTATCTGGACATTTTTTCTTCTTGAAGTGATCCACAACCTCTCTCAGTGTTGTATTAATCTTGAGTTCAGGTCTCTTTGGGAATGTCTCTTTACAGAGTGGACACAGGCAGTGTGGACTGTTGTCCCAGTATTGTGTGAGGCAAGTCTTACAGAAGTTGTGTCCACATGGAGTGGTGACTGGATCAGTGAACTCATCCAGACAGAAAGAACACATGAACTGCTCCTCAGACAGGAGTCTGCTGGAGTCACGTGTGACTGATAAGAAAGGAAACATGAAGTATTCAATTATTCTTACTCTACATTTTAATCTGTGTGAATTATTTCACACGGATAAATAATCCATAATTGTTTCTGAAACCACAGTGAATAATAATGTGTGGTTATTTCTTGAATCATCATCTGAGTTCTGTTTGATCATCATCATGTGCGTCTTTTTTCATTCTCCAGGACTCGGCATCTCAGATTTTAATCTGATCTGAATCTTAACATGGTTTACACTGCAGACATTATTCTGATCATACTGTTACTGAACCAGTATACAGTTATGCTAAAAACCGAAAATATTCCTTAACACCTAGGCTGTATTTCATTCATGTGTGTGTGAGGTGTGTGACTTACACTTTGGTGGGTCATTTATGCTCCCTCCTCTACCTTGTGCTGATGCCGATTCTTCCATTTCCTTCTTTCTCTAATAACTGTTTAAAAGAAATCACATCACTCAGCAAATACATATATATGTGCCATCAGATTAATTGGACTACATGCTTCTTGCCTTAACTACAGTGGCCCTGAAAACCCATCGCGCTGTAAATATGCAAAGCAAATTAATCTAAATTACAACGCGAATGCTACATTTCAGAAAGTCGCTGCAAATTCAGAAACGCTGCAAATCCAGTCACAACACTACAGAAGTTCTTAAATGTAGCGTACACGTTGTCATTTTGATTAATTAAGTTTAATTAATTATTAAATGCACCAGAGCAGAGGTGACCAACCTGTCAGAGCCACTTTTTTTTTACTGTGTTACAGCAAAGAGCCTCATTGTAACGTATTGATCAGGCAGAGAGGGATCCAAATGCGGAAGAACACCGCTTTTATTGAAATGAGACGCTGGTACAGAAACCGGCAGGTGAATCACGAGCACTAGGACAAGTAGCAACTGCGTTTTCTTGGCGTGGTCAGGACAGTCCAGGGTCATACCGGGGGAGCAGAAGTCAGGAGGTACAGAGGGACTAGGCAGGAGACACGGTCGGGGACGTAAGCGAGGGTCGGAACACAGGAGAGCAGACAGGTAATAGAAAGGCTTGGTACGCGGCATGAGTCGGCAATACTTCGCGACTAGGAAGTGGAATGTGGGCGTTAAAGTAGAGATACAAGGGGGTGTGGTGATGAGCGTCAGGTGAGGCTGGGTAGTAGGAGATCAGGTGGCATTCCTTACACTCATAATACACATGGAACATCACCCATCCCGTCCTCTGCTCAGCCAGATTCATTGTAAATGTCACACACAAACATAATAAAGTAATTTTCAACAATGAACATTGTGTGCACTGACGAAAATACCGGGGTGAACTCAAGCTAAGCGAACAGCACATTATAAAACCATAAACACAAACGTGAATATAAACGTAAGGATCAGGAAGGCCCTAAAACACGGCAGGGTTGGCTAATACGAGTGTTCCCAACCGCGCCCAGGTGAGACATGCTTCAGGACTTTGGCACGGTTGGAGGAGGTGGGCCACGGCACGGCGAGGTTGCGCAGATACTTCATGCCCTAGTGTGAGTGCGCGCTAAGAGTCGCATGAAGCTCGAGAGACGCGGGTTGGCCACTCCTGCACCAGAGCTCCTGAGATTACATTTACCTTTAGACGGGAAACCCGGTTGTCTTTATAATAAACTATATAATAAAGATGAATAAATGTGATTTCCATAACGTTTCCCAATTCTTGCTGTGTTTTTATGATTGCATATTCAGTGAGCAGTAGGCTACATATAGATATTTGAATATTTTCCCACGTTCATTCCCATGTCAGGAACTGAACGAAAGTTGCGGAGATAATGAAATCTTTGGAGCATTTCAGATGCTTATGAACCTTATTTAGAGGCTAATTGTCTAAACTGCTCTGCGTGTTCTCCAAAGCTCAAATGTCTCACTTCGTTCGCAGGACGCAGGGTTATTAACTATTCCTAGGATCAAAGAGATCACAGCAGGTGGAAGAGCCTTTTCTTTTAAAGCTCCACAACTGTGGAATAATCTTCCTGCCTTTATTCGGGACTCAGACACGGTCTCAATGTTTAAATCTAGACTAAATACTCATCTGTTTACTTTGGCCTTTGATTAATCTGTTAATGCGAACGTCAAGACTCGTCACTGAGTGTTTTTTCAGTAGCCCTGAAATAAATGCTCCGGTTTAAAATTTAGTCTCCCGTTAAAATTAAAAAATATTTTTGGCATTTGGGTCCGTATCCAGTTAATCAGGAATGTGATTGGGTCCGGACAGGACGGCGTTCGTGTCCGGATCCGGACCGCGGTCCGCCATTTGGTGACCCCTGATTTAGACATTAGAAATGTGTAATGCTTTTACACACCCCTAGATCCTTGATTATTCTTATTCATTTTACTTCTGTCTGCAAGTACGTGTGTAACAAAAGTGCTTAAAGCATTTCATTCGCTGTTTGTTGGTTTTAATAGAAACTTGTAATGGAAATGAGGCTCAGCTACTCAGATTTCGAATTTGTATAAAATAGTTTTTAAGTTTAAACCTCAGCTTTTGTGTATCGTCGGATCAATTTACGCTTGCAATAGTACTCTTCGCTTCCTGGTTGAATGGCGTACAGAACGAAAATTTAAATCTCAGTCGGTACATTGAACACAGAGCAACAAATATAGCTGAACATCATCATGCGACAGTTTGTTCGTAATTTGCGGTAAACTCGTCCCTGGTCAGTGAGCACAGAATAAAATATTTTAAGCCAAAGTTCAAATTGCAATAACTTCAGTTTTTCAGCTGGGTACACTGTGCCTTTCTTATAATGTCCATGAAATCCTTTGACCTTTTTACACCCGCAGTTCACTCCGCCGGTGGTAAAACATCTGAATGTTGAGCTACAGCGCGGTGGTGTAAAACTACTTACCTTTACTTTCCTCTTTACTAATATATTTAATAGGCTCTAATGTCCCGTATCTCGGCTTCCCAGAGCTACTTCATGTCCAGTAATGTTGCCACTTCACGAGGCTGAAGTTGGTTACTTATTCGCAGTCTGAGATTCGTTTGGGTACTTATTCGCAGCTCCGTATTCGGCGGCTTAAGTTGGTTACTTATTCAAAAAGGGTGTGTTTAGTTTATCCAATAGATAGGCACATGTTTAATATGATGCATATGACTTTAGCCTGGCCTGAGACATTAGAGGCATATAGCAGCAAGCATCTGCAATTGAACTGTATCATTTCACTTGTGCAAAACTACACAATATGCCATATTGCCAGTTAGATCTGAGGGCGACAGTGATGTCGGGCCAGGCTCAAGCTAGGTTTCTCTTACACATAGGAACCTGTTATGTATGATGCATATGTTATTTGCCTGGCCCAGCGCCTTAAAGGTATACAGGAAGCCTCTGAAATCAACCTGAACAATTTCATGTGCGCACCACTGCATGTGTCACGTTTCCAGTGAGATTTGAGAGCTAAAATGTTACTGGGCCAGGCCAAAATCAGGTTTCTCGTACATAGAGTAATGTGTTATTTATGAAACATTTGAGTTTTGCCTGACCCAAGACCTTACAGGCATACAGCAGGCCTCTTAAATTGCTGCTCTGCATCATTTGACCTGTGCGCACCACTCCATATGTCATGTTTCCAGTTGGATTTGAGGCATAAAATTATGCTGCGCCAGGCCAAAATCAGGTTTCTCTTACATATAGTAAAGCGTTATGTATGATGCATATGTTATTTGCCTGGCCCAATGCCTTACATGCATACAGCAAGCCTCTGAAATCCACCTCATGAACCATTTCACCTGTGCGCTTACTCAATATGCCATGTTTCCAGTTAGATTTGAGGCTTAAAATGATTCTGGGCCAGGCCAAAAACAGGTTTCTCTTACATATAGGAACTAGTTATGTATGATTCAATTGAGTTTTGCCTGCGGCCCAAGACCTTACAGGCATACAGCAGGCCTCTGAACTTGCCCCTCTGATCCATTTCACCTGGGCACTTAACTACTCAATATGCCGTGTTTCCAGTTAGATTTGAGGTATAAAATTATGTTGGATCAGGCTAAAATCAGGTTCCTCTCTTAGGGAGTGACCTGTTCTTCATGATGCATTTGTTATTTCTCTGGCTCACCATCAATAAGGCTTTCAATAAACCTCTGAAACTGCCCCTTTAAATGCGTTCACCTATCTGCCCACTGCTCAATATGCCATGTTGTGTGCTGGCATTTCTTCTTCCGATTATTTGTGTTCTAGAACAGCATTTCTGTGTTTTTAGTTTTCAAATCTAAGAATATGTTTCCTTACGTTAGAAATGCTGACGAATTCAATCATCATGTACAAATTGCATACAATTGAAAGGACTTGAAATAGAAACCATTTTACAAATGAAATGCTTTCATTATATTTTTATTTTTTACATTCACAAAATGAGTATGGGAAACAATAACCTCTTAAATGTCTGCTCCTACGCTCGTTTAATATAACGTTTAATCTATCGCTTTTAAACAAAGTGCGCAGCAAACACGCATCGTGAACACACCCTTTTTGAATAAGTAACCAATACTTATTCGGAGCTGCGAATAAGTAACCAAACGAATCTCAAACTGCGAATAAGTAACCAACTTCAGCCTCGTTATATCGATCATGTGTTTTACCTGGAAAGCGGAGGTTTTTATTGGAGGTTGTGTAATAAGGCGTGGTTTACAACCCCTATCGCCCGGCTAGCTCAGTCGGTAGAGCATGAGACTCTTAATCTCAGGGTCGTGGGTTCGAGCCCCACGTTGGGCGTTGAAATTTTACAACCAAACAAAATCTTACATGTAACATAACCAGTGATAGACTGGATGTCAGCACCAGGCTTGAATGCCTTTGTATAAATGGCCCAGGGGCAAAAAAAGCCACTGTACTTCATCTGGTTCCATTCTTCAGCCCTCCTGCATCAGTGTGATGACGGTGATGGATCCTCCACCCATCAGGACCTGAGGCCTCATGTACGAACGGTGCGTACGCACAAAAACATTGCGTACGCTATGTTTCACGCAAACGGTCAGATGTACGAAATGTGATTTGAACGTGAGAAAGTGCGTAAACCTACGATACCTTCGCCTCTGGCGTACGCATGTTTCTAATGTGTTTTCGTCAATTAGCGACACTTAGAGGTGATGCAATGAAATTACAACTATTAAGATATCCTTCACGCACACGTTGCAGTAAGCCGTTACTGGGGTAAAATAAAGTAAATTAATCAGAAAATTAAACAGTAAATTAATCAGACAATTTCACTGCCTTGCTGAAATAATCAACCAACGTGTTTCCACTTAGCCTAGATTATATAAACATGCATTAAATGTTGTGCTGGAGTTCTTGGGAGATGGCAGCGTTGGCATTACTGGAAGATATTGCTAATGGCCGAATTCGCCGAGAGCGCATTTTCCGTGACCATTATGATTCTTTAGCCCATGATGATGACTGGCTTATAAGCCGTTTCAGATTTCCAAGAACTGTCCTCTTGTGTTGAGTTGGGTCCAGTTTTGGAGAGAGAAACGCGAGGAATTGCGCATTGCCAGCGACAACGCTCGGCTTCCTGGCAACTGGCTCGTTTCAAAGCGAACTGGCAGACCGGTCGGGGATGTCCCAGTCATCTTTGAGCCGGGACATGCCAGCTGTTTTGGATGGGATCATCTGCATGTCAGCTATATAAAGTTCCCATTAAGAAGCGGTTGACCAGGCAAACATTAAAGCGCAATTTGCAGCGATAATGCAACCCTAATATAATCGGAGCGATCGACTGCACACACATTTCTATGAAGGCACCATTTGAGGAGGAATTTGCTTATGTGAATAAAAAGCACTTTAATTCCATAAACGTGCAAATAATCTGTGATGTAAAAACTTACTAATGTAGTGGCACGTTGGCCTGGATCAACCCAATGATTAGTACATCCTTACAAACTGCATGGTTGGGATAAGATTACAAGCTAGCAGAGTGTGTGATGGGTGGCTACTTGGTAAGCAACAAAATGTAAGCATTTAAATAAAGTCATTTGACATTTCCAGCTTAGAATAATTCATTTGAAACATGGGTAATTGTTAAATTACTTAGGAAACAGCAGCTACGTGCTCAAGACGTGGCTGATGACCCTTTGTAATCCACAGACTGACCGGGAGCGGAGATACAATTCTCTCCATTCTCACACCCGGTCAGTCGTGGAGAGGGCGATTGGGCAGCTGAAAAGCCGGTGGCGCTGGCATGTGGGGTCCTGCACAATGTTGCGCACAGGTATGCCGTGCCATTGTTAGAGGTGGTGGAGCAACCAGTGGACCCAGAGCCAGAACAAATTAATGCGCAGCGCAAATTTTAACCAACTCTTTTATTGAGTCGCTGATGCTAGTGAGCGCATCACTGATATTTTTAGGTGCATTATATTATTCTGCCAGTGTGCATTATTCTGACCCCACAACATTTAAAGCTTCACACACGCTATCCCACTCAGACCTTTTGCGCTTTGCCGTAATGCCACAACGTGCCAAACAAACATTTTTTCCGCACCTCTACCTCATTCAGGACCGTCTCTACTTTCACATTCGGTGAAGTTCCTCTTTTTTCCCCGTTTAGACATGGTTTGTGACAGGGCCGGAGTGGGACACTTTTTCAGCCCGGGAGTTTCATGTCCAAATCCGGCCCAAAATTATTTTTCCCTCCCAATCAGCCCAAACTAGAGACTGACATGAGCCGGCCCATCGGGAATCCTTCCGAATCTCCCGATTAGCCACTCCGGCTCTGGTTTGTGATAGATCAGAGAGCAAACTTCTCCGGTGCAGGGCAAATTTAAATGAATTAGCATATTTATAGGGGGGCGTGTCACCGTGTGCGCTCAATTCCACGTTGATTGGGATGTACAAAAGAAATGTGCGTGGATTCCGGCGTACGCACAGTTTGATACATCCGGATTTTTTATGCGTACGACATTTTCTGGATTTGTACGCCAATTTTTAGTAAGAAATCCACGCAAGTCTTTGTACATGAGGCCCCTGGAGCGTGCTAAGAGAAGGCTGAGGGAGAAGAAAGATGAGTCATTGGGAAAATACCTGAGGAGCATCTTAAAGTTTATGATTAGTGCAAGAGATTAAAATTGCAGTGAAGTATACAAAGATTCCAGAGAAACAGGATATTTCAGTTAGACGTCCTTCATCAATTGTGGGATTCTGGATTAGTAGGAGGAATCAGGTTGTATATATAAAAAGTTTAGTTTATATTAAAACATTGATTCCATAGATAAGCTTCCCAGAGTGTATATCCATTCATTTTTTCCCCATAAATAAATACCATAGCACCAACTTGGTTTTGATACTTGGTTTTATTGTTGAAAAGTGGCCAAAGTGAAACTCTGGTGATTAATCCAGTGTCTTGAAGTGGCAAGCATCATTAAAGTTCTTATAGAGTTATTATTCTAGAGGTCTGGATCAGAGGTTAGACATAACCACACACACACACACACACACACAACCACGGGTAATTTTTAACAAGATGACTATTTAATATTGCAGTCTAGACAGGGTCAGGCAGCCACCTGGCAAGTTAAATCAATAACCAAACAACCAGAGCCACTCAATAAATTACACAATGAAAAAAAAATTGTTCCCATTTGTTAAGTGTGCTTTCCTAATTATTTGTGCCTTAAATGAACAGAAAAAAATTATTCCCTGTAAACATTTGTGGTCAGCGCAATATTTTATATATGTATATATATAAAATTATATATGTATATATATGTATAATATGTATATATCACTTCTGAACAGTTTCCGGTAATCTTTGTAATTTTGCAATGCAGTGTTCTTAGTCTGACTGTATGAATGAGAAGATGCAAAATCGACTGTTTCTACAGTGAAAATCCATATATTTCATTGCCGTGGTCACAGAAGTGAAGTTTATGATGAATGTAAGCAATTTTGCATTTGTTTTAGACATAAGCAACTGGAGTACAACACAAAGGCTGTGAACAAAACCTGTGTTACCTAGTGTTATCACACACCCCAACACACAATATATTCATCACTGCAAGCATCCAACAGCAAACCAATTAAATAACACTGTCAAAAAGGTCAAAACACCACCTCCACACCAAAGGCCACCCAACCAACCACCTGGCTAAGCACCTTTCCCTCCCTTTCATTTCTAAACACTAATTAAAACGCATACGATCGACACCCTCCCGCACCACTCACAGACTCACAAGTCTCACAGACACACGTCTCATTCTTTTATCGGGTTTGCATTAATCTTTAATTGCCCACAGGTATAGTCTCATCAGCCAACAGACACCCCCGCCACACAACTCCCCACATATGGAAAGTTAACTATCTAATGGCATCAGCAAGCATGAATAAGGTTCACTCTTCTTCCTCTTCGTAGTCTGGGGTACTGGCTCACTCTTTTCTGCACATTTAGCTTCTCTCCTAAGATAAAAACAAAGATGAATGTTCATTTCAGAATTGCCATGTATTTTCGTCCATAAGAATAGTGCATTCATTAACTTCTGAAATGTCAACATTTACCTTAAAGCTAGGCGTGTACCAGCCATTTTATTATTTACCTTCAAAAATAAGACTCATCTTCTCCGGCTTCTTCTCGAGCAGCTCACATGCTTCCTGAAGCAAAATGGAAACCCTCTCTGCGGGGAATATCAGGATTTCTACCGATCTCCCTGTACATGTGACAATAAGGTTTATCTTGTCCACGTCATCTGTGGAATAACGTGTTTGAGATGGTGTTTCTGATATGATGGAGTCTGAAAAAGTGGAATGCAGTGATTACATTATTGTTTTCAAAGAAACTCTGAATAGAAGAAGGTACCTTAGTTGAAAGTGTGATTTTAACAATAGTGCTACCCAACTTACATCTATTAGGAGTGTCTGCCTCACATATTTCATGTGATGAATTTATAGCGGGGTCTTCCACTGGGTCTGTTTGGACATCATTCTGAAACACCAAGCGCATTCATGAAGCGCTATGATTAAGCAGACAACAGAATACTGGGCTTTTCACTAATATGGCCACAATATTTGGCCTCCCAATAATTTCAAGGGCAAGCAGCGTGGCTGTATAGCCACACAGAACGTTAACCAGCATTTCAACAAAACAGTAGTACATTCCCTAAGCACATCTAGGCGATCTATGATTAAAAACCCGTAATAAACCTTATTTTCTAGCTATTTGGATTGTGGTCTCGCGATGACCTACGGGATCTCGTGAGAGCGAGACTTTGGAGCAGCACCTGCTGCGATGTGCAACAAACTGCAGTTAATACAGTACGCAGGCTGTGGATATGTGGAAAATTACACGTGCAAAATTACATGTTCTTTCCTTAGAAGAAAACAGCCTATAGCTATAGTTGTCTGAACCTCCAGCTCAGGTGAAACTATAACAGGTTTTACAACGCAGTGACCGCAGTGACCACTGCTGCACGAAGACGTTTACACAAGCAGCGCATAAATGTTACACTTCAGATTACTCTTGTAATCGCTTGACAACATTGCTCCCTTTGAGAAAAGAGGTAATGTTGGCTAATCTTATACTTGTCAGTAGAAGGCACAAAAGTTAAGCAAACATTTTAGCCGAAAAGGTTTTAGAATCAACGTTTTTTATTCTTTCTACGTTACGTGAAATTAAATGTAAGGCATGTAATTTAGGCTTCCTTAACCATTTTGATATTAAAGCTTACATTAACGTCTTTCTAAATGACAATGAGTGAGTACCCATGTGCAGTTATCGGACTATGTGACAACACTAGGTTACCTTATTTCTCCACAACACACATGCATTCTATGTCATTGCCATAGAATAATAGATCAATAGACAGTGTATTGGAACAACCTTCAAAACCGGAACGGTAAATATATAGCATAGCAAAGTGTACGAATGGTAGCATATTTAAACTATCTTCAAGATTTATTCAGCTTACCGAACCGGTGATATAGCTATACACACTGTAGACTAGTCCCATGTTGACTGAAAGTTTTAGTCCGCTTCAGACATCCAAGCTAAAGTGAAACCAGAGCTGTTTTCTTGTTTTTATAGTCCACAATTATGCTACTTTCGATTTAAAGGGGAAAACCAGTAGCTGCTTTTCAGGTGGCCCTTATTTTCATTCAGTACAAATATGAACCACTGGGTTTAATATTAATAGTCACATTTCTTATGTGAACACCACTTTTTAAAGTACTCAAATTTATCTCAAAACACTTGCAGCTTCATGCACTGTATCATGTTGCATATTACCTACATATACAGGGGTTGGACAATGAGACTGAAGTAGGAGGTTTCATGGCTAAATTGGACCAGCCTGGTGTCCAATCTTAATTTATTTCACATTGCACCAGTAAGAGCAGAGTGTGAAGATTCAATTAGCAGGGTAAGAGCACAGTTATGCTCAAAATATTGCAATGCACACAACATTATGGGTGACATACCAGAGTTCAAAGGAGGATAAATTGTTGGTGCACTTCTTGCTGGTGCATCTGTGACCAAGATAACAAGTCTTTGTGATGTATCAAGAGCCACGGTATCCAGGGTAATGTCAGCATAACACCAAGACATTAAGACAAACCACATCCAACAGGATTATGGACGCAAGAGGAAGCTGTCTGAAAGGGATGTTCGGGTGCTAACTCAGATTGTATCCAAAAAACATAAAACAAATCACGGCAGAATTAAATGTGCACCTCAACTCTCCTGTTTCCACCAGAACTGTCCGTCGGGAGCTCCACAGGGTCAATATACATGGCCAGGCTGCTATAGCCAAACCTTTGGTCACTCGCACCAATGCCAAACGGTGTAAGGAGCACAAATCTTGAGCTGTGGACAATGTGAAACATGTATTGTTCTCTGATGAGTTCACCTTTACTGTTTTCCCCACATCCAGGAGTGTTACGGTGTGGAGATGCCCCAAAGAAGCGTAACACCCACAGGGTTGCCAACTTTTCAAAATCGCTTGGAGTGAGATTTGATGGGGATGGGGATGGGGGGGTGTGTCTGTCAAATGTATGTATTATATATGCTGCGCCTAAAGTGATCGATCACCAGTGGTTGGCGCCAGAGCGAACTAACAATAAACTAGACTTTTTTCAGCGTGAGAAATCTGATGAATGGCGTGTGAAGACGGTCAAATGCGTGTGTCTCACGCTCATTGCGTGAGAGTTGCCAACCCTGCACCCAGACTGTTGCCCAGAGTGAAGCATGGGGTGGATCAGTGATGGTTTGGGCTGCCACATCCTGGCATTCCCTTGGCCCAATACTTGTGCTAGATGGGTGCGTCACTGCCAAGGACTACCGAACCATTCTGGAGGACCATGTGCATCCAGTGGTGTAAACATTGTATCCTGAAGGAGGTGCCATGTATCAGGATGACAATGCACCAATACACACAGCAAGACTGGTGAAAGATTGGTTTGATGAACATGAAAGCAAAGTTTTGGAGGAGCGAGTCAGGAAAGGTTTTCCTCCACCAGCATCACGTAGTGACCTGGCCACTATCCTGCAAGAAGAATGGTTTAAAATCCATCTCACCACTGTGCAGGACTTGTATATGTCATTCCCAAGATGAATTGATGCTGTATTGACTGCAAAAGGAGGCCTTACACCATACTAATGGGCAGTCATGGCCTGGTGGTAGGGAACTGGTCTTGTGACCGAAGGGTCCCGGGTTCGATTCCCAGACCGGAGGCTATGACTAAGGTGCCCCTGAGCAAGGTCCTTAACCCTCAATTGCTCACTTGTATATAAAAAATGAGATTAAAAAAATGTAAGTCACTCTGGATAAGGGTGTCTGCCAAATGTCATAAATGAAAATGTACTAATAAATTACTGTGGTCTAAAACCAAGTGTTTCAGTTTCATTGTCCAACCCCTGGAATTTATCAAATCAAATTTATTTGTATAGCGCTTTTCACAACACATGTTGTCACAAAGCAGCTTTACAGGATTTACAAGGTTAACAATAGTATGGGTCCAAATCCCTAATGAGCAAGCCAAGGTGACAGTGGCAAGGAAAAACTCCCTATGATGGTGGGGAATAGGAAGAAACCTCGGGAGGACCAAGACTCAAAAGGGAACCCATCCTCCATTGGACAGCCCATTAACACACAAATTACACAATTTTTATTATTTATAAAGCTAAATCTGTTTTCTTAGTTCATAACAGTTGATCAGATATATTTAAATGTAGCAATTTTTTGTGTATAGTTGTAGTGTAGTGTTTTGTTGTTTTAGGGGGGAAACCACACAGGGAAATTTTAATTCCTTTTTAGTAAAAGTTGGGGATTTTCTCTTGGAATTCTTTACTATGTGATCTCAGATGATGAACAAAGAGGGAAAGGCATGTAAACATTTCAGACAAAGGATTTAATGAAACTGAAACTCTTAAGAACGTTTAAGTACTTTAAAAAGTACTAAAACGAAAATGAAACAAAAGCAACATGACATAAGTAACCAATGCCTCACAACAGAAAATGATTTCATAAGGGAAAAGACAAAGACATAACACACATGGCACAGCAAATAGGGGGCCTTCTTGACACCTGAGAGAAACCAAAAGCATGGAACTAAAAAGACAAAATAAACAAAGCCACGTGGTAGCCACAAAGCTACTGGCAAGAGGAGACGTCACACATAATATACAGCCTATAAGTATTAAATTTTTTTGATTACTGTTGTTCAGGCCAATAGTATGATTACCTAAGCAACTAATTGCCTAATGATTGTGATATTAGCATGGAACATTTGGAATATTAGAACATGGTTCAAGGAATAGTGACTTTCTATGATATGTAATGTGTTCACTGTTCCAATGTGAAAACATGACAGACGAAATTATATTTAGAAATAAAAGGTTGTAACAGAGTTTTTAATGAAAGGCTGATAATGTTATTTATCATATATTTTGTCTATGTTTCATTACTCGATACATTGGAACACAATTAAAATTTCCGTCCCTGGGTGGGCTCGAACCACCAACCTTTCGGTTAACAGCCGAACGCGCTAACCGATTGCGCCACAGAGACTCAGATAGCTGTACTACCACGGTGTCAGGGTGTCACCTTCAGCACACGTGCTGCTAATGGAGAAGCATGTTGTTGGTTGTGGCTGTTTGTTACTTTTGCACAGTGAAGCAACTTTTGACGTGGTCTGGTAAAAACTGGTTATGCTAGTCACTAGTGTAATTAAAGTCTTGTTGCTGAGTGGAATCGTAATAAGTAAGTTATTTAAGTAATTTTTTTATTTTTATTGTTATTATCTCTGTAAGGCTTTGTTTCTTACCCCAGTTCTCAGCCCGGCTAGCTCAGTCGGTAGAGCATGAGACTCTTAATCTCAGGGTCGTGGGTTCGAGCCCCACGTTGGGCGTCAAACTTTTATGAAGTTGTCCACTCTTGTTACCGTCTTTCTTATGTACGAGGCTGAAGTTGGTTACTTATTCGCAGTTTGAGATTCGTTTGGTTACTTTTTCGCAGCTCCTTATTCGGCGGCTGAAGTTGGTTACTTATTCAAAAAGGGTGTGTTCACGATGCGTGTTTGCTGCGCACTTTGTTTAAAAGAGATAGATTAAACAAAGGAGCATAGGAGCATACATTAAGACAGTGGTTCCCAAAGTGGGGGCGCGCCCCCTAGGTGGGGCGCGGAGCTATTGCAGGGGGGGGCGCGGAGCTTGGAAGTAAAACATGTGCACATGTGTCAATATTAGGGATGCACCGATTCCGATATTAATATCTGAAAAAATTCTAGATCGGGTATCTGTGACAATGTGACCATAAAAACAGATCTATTCAGTTTAATTCTACGCTTGTAACGCTTTTCGGAGTTAGTTCAACCTTAAATATCCACTCTGTCCCGGATACAAGTGAACTTGGACAGTTAAGCCTGGTTTATACTTGACGCGCCGCGAGCGGCGCGAGGGTCTGCGCGGCGAAAATGACGTAATCGCTGTGGCTCCGCCCGTGCACCTCTCGAATTTTGTAACTTCGCGCGCGCGCCGCGCTTCAGCGCGATCGACAAAGTCATGTTTGCAGGGTTCATACACCTAAACAAGGTGGAATTAAAGCACTTGTACGGCACTTTCAAGGTCCATTTCAATATTTTCCAGCACGATAAACATAATTAAGTTAAATATTAATACATATACTCGAAATAATTCGAAATAATTCGCTTTTTATCACATTATTTAATGGTTGTTTATTTTCAATACGCCCAATCTTAACGTCTTCACGTTCTCTTATGTTTCGTCCTGGAATTACAAGAGGAACGTATCGTTTCGGACAACACTGCAAAGCCATATTCTGCAGTGACGCTAGCAACGCTTGCGCGAGGTGGGCGGAGTCGCGCGCTACGGTCGCTCGCGAAAGTATAAACCAGGCTTAAAGCCTCTTTATGATCTTCACGTTCTCTCATGTTTCGTCCTGGAATTACAAGAGGCTCGTATTTGTTAACGTAACACAAGAGAACTATTCAGTCAGACAGCTATTTGTTGTGAAACGAAGTAGTTACAATTTCAAGCATTTTCAAGTAGGCTACTTAGCCTAAATTCCAGCACTTTTCAAACCTGAAACACAAAGCAACATTAAAATTCATCAAGTAAATGTTCCTTCCCCTGTTTTTGAGTGATGTTTTTATATACTACCACATATCGTTCGCGCGAGGTGTGGCAGAGTCGCGCGCTATGGTCACTTGTGAGATGGCTGCCCGCATTGTTTCACTTTTGGCATATATTACTTGGGATGTCTACTCAGGGTTTTCCGTTCCAGAAACCGAGCTTAGAGAGAACCTGAGTCAGCTGGGAAATATTGAAATGGACCTTGAAAGTAGGCTTGTCACGATACTAAGAATTACAACTTCGATACGTTACTTAAAAAAAATATTGAAATTCGATACCATTTTCGATACCAAAGCCAGATACGGTGCTAATTTCCGTTTTAAAGCCTTTTTATTTTTTTTATAAACAAACAAATGAATGTTGCTTTGTGTTTGAAAATGCTTGAAATTGTAACTTCATTTCACAACAAATATCTGTCTGACTGAACAGTTCTTTTGTGTTAACAAATACGAGCATCTTGTAATTCCAGGATGAAACATGAGAGAACGTGAAGACGTTAAGATTGGGCATTTTGAAAATAAACAACCATTAAATAATGTGATAAAAAAGCGAATAATTTCGAGTACATATATAAATATTTAACTTATCCTAACAAACATGCGACGTCAGAAAGAAGTTAAAATCGAGCCTGTATCACGTCGGTCAGTCCAGACCCATTTTTGCATGTCTGGTGGACGTTCAAAACTGGTTCAAAATCTGACAGTGTGACTAGGACCTTAACCTTTTAACTTAACATGAACATCTACTGAACGTCTGACTAGGACCTTTATTGGATGTCAGGACATGCAAAAACTGCAACTGAACGGCAGTAATAGACGTTTAAAAAAAGACGTCGCTAAAACTTTCATTCTGGCTTTTCAGTGGACGTCTTTTGAACGTCTGACAAAGTGTCTTTGCTCGTGCTGGGAAATATTGAAATGGACCTTGAAAGTGACATACAAGTGTTTGAATTCCACAAGGCGTATGAACCCTGCAAACATGACTTTGTTCATCGCGCTGAAGCGCGGTGCACGCGAGGTCATGCACCTCTCGAATTTTGTAACTTCGCGCGCCTCAGCGCAATGAACAAAGTCATGTTTGCAGGGTTCAATTCAAGCGCTTGTACCAATATTTCCCAGCACGTTAAACTTAATTAAGTTAAATATTTATACATATACTCGAAATGATTCGAAATATTGCGCTTTTAATCACATTATTTAATGGTTGTTTATTTTCAAAACGCCCAATCTTAACGTCTTCACGTTCTCTCATGTTTCATCCTGGAATTACAAGAGGCTCGTATTTGTTAATGTAATACATGAAAACTGTTCAGTCAGACAGATATTTGTTGTGAAACGAAGTAGTTACAATTTCAACATTTTCAAGTACTTTAACCTAAATTGCAGCACTTTTCAAACCTGAAACACAAAGCAGCATTAAAATTCGTCAGGTAAGTGTTCATTCCCCTGTTTTGAGGGGTGTTTCTTTTATACTACCACATATAGTTTCGGACAACACTGCAATGCGGAAAGTATAAAGCCTCCACCGCTCGCGGAGGTTCGCGCGAGGTGCGCGCGGAGTCGAGCGCTATGGTCACTCAACCAGGCTTTGCGCCCTTCGTTGAAATGTTCCAAAAGCACCGCTTGCAAACTGGCTTGTTCATGACCTTCGGTTTTCTATCTGTATCTGCTTCGAATCCAACAGCACTGTGTTTGCTTTAGCTTCCATTTTAGCATTACAAACTGTCCTGTGCATTACGGCAGCTTGGGTGGGTCAAACGAAAGCGCATTTATGTAAAAAGAATCGATACTTAAGGGAAACGAGTATTGTACCGTTTCAGAATGTTCAGTTTCGATACGTATCGATATATCCCACCCAAAAACAAAACAGGAAAAACAAAACAGTGGCTATTGTCCCCACAGGCACCAGCACTCTGTATCACAGCAGTGTTAGGCTCCTTTAACCCAGTTCTCCAGCTTCTGTTGGCCACCCGAATCTGGCTGGAGCTGCTTATTAATGGCTACAGGTACTAAACCTCCAGCGCTGAACCTCCCAAACGCGCTCTACTGTCCGCCGGTAACTGGTCCATTCATGCTTCCCCCGACATCCAAACCAAATGTGGGCCACTCTATCCACTCGGAGGATGATCCTCATTCAAACACTGAAATTGCAGTTTCCACAATCCGCCCTCCACTTTCTGCTTTTGCTAACCAACCTTAAGATGCACAGGAACAGAGAAATCTCTTAACAGCCTTTTACCAGAACGGAGAGCTGCACGCGACCGGTGGAGACCAAACGATCTTTTAACCACCTGTCGCGGCACTAATATTCCCCTTTAGAAATGACCATGCTCAAGCTTGGCTTTCATATTAAAAGTCTCTTTCTCACCTAAAAAATTCACATTAAGACTTCACATTAAAAGTACCTCCCTCGTATTTAGCCCTGCCGGCTAGACTTTAATTATCCATCACAGCAAACGACATTATCTATGTCAAAAGCCACACTGGCTAAAGGGTGTTAATTATTTTAAATAAAATACACACTGGCTATACCGAAGTTCTCCTCTGACCACATGACTTCGCAGTATTACAGCAGTTTTATGTCTAAATATCTAGTTAGGACAAAACTAGAGTGCTCAATGACCTAAGTTATAATCAATGTAACTCCCTAATATAATCTGTAGCGTCTTTATGCATGTGTAAACGAAGGTACTCGGAATTTGGCACAACACATGTTGGTTTGAAAAAACCTCTCTGTCATGCCTGCTGCTTGCATGTGCTAAATAATTCTTCTTTGATTTACAACTTGACCTACCACCTGATTAACTTTCTGCTCCGCCCCTTGACGGGTGAAGGAAAATCTAGAGAAAAGCTATATAAGTTTATATAAGTATATATAAGTATAAGCTGCATGGTTCAAATCGTGGGGGAAAAAGTAGCAGCTTATAGTCTGGAAAATATGGTACAAAGACTACCACAACAAATCGCACTTGTGCTTACATGGATGCAGCCACGAAGCCGCCAGGTTTGCTTCATGGAAAATTCATTTTTAAGAAGCTTCCTAATGGAGACATTGACAAGACTAAAGTTGCTTGCACCTTATGCACTGCGAAATTAGTTTATTGTAGGAGTTCTACCAGTCTGAAATGTAAATGTGCCGTATTTTGTCAATTGTGATTTTTACACCGCAATCGAAGTTTTGTCCTCCGCTTTTAACCCATCTGTGCAGTTAGAATACACACACACACACACACACACACACACACACACACACACACACACACACACACACACACACACACACACACACACACTAGTGATTACTAGGTGGCTGTGGATCACACGTGCCCAGAGCGAAGTACCATTTTATTTATATATATATATATATATATATATATATATATATATATATATATATATATATATATATATATATATATATATATATATATATATTAGCAGAGCAAGGCAGTTCTAACAGAGCATTTCTGAACATACAACTTTTCATTAGAAGGACTAAAATATTCATATTTGTGCACCAAAACATTATTATGTAAGACTAAGCTAAAATGATACACAATTGACTATTAGGATGTGTGGGGCTAATAATTTTGACCCTGATAGTTTTTGTGTTTTGTGTAATATCTTCATTTCTGAGTGGAATATAAAATAGTGTGAGCATCCAAAATAAAACTATGATTTCTAAAAAAGCTGTGTTCAGTTTATTTTGCTCTGGTTAATATCACTTGGAAAATACTTGTATATATGTATATGTGTGTGTGTGTGTGTGTGTGTGTGTGTGTGTGTGTGTGTGTGTGTGTGTAATAGTTCATATATAAACCTACCTCACCTCCACTGCTCTCTTTTCTAGATTCCATTCCATTTTCTAGATTCAAACCTCACTGTTCAAGGCAGAAGCAGAAACAGTGGTCTCAGTCTTTTTTCCACTGTCTCTTTCTTCACTTCTGCTAGGACTACCACTCTGCTTTCTCTTTCAGGCAGCATGTCAGCACACTTCTCCCTCACATGCCTGTCACCCTTATTCTTTCCTGCTCAATTTAAATGAAAACCTTGGTTTTCTGGAATTAATAATTCTTCAGAGTGCCACGGACCGTCAGCACATAAATGATGGATTACTTTGCTTTAAGCACCAAGCTAAACGTTCTAAGCAAAAGTTGTGGTTTTAAAAACTAGTATATATCAGAATTAGAGGACAGTTTACATCACATATCCTCTGTGTTCAGGCAGCACACGTGTTTCACAGGCTGATCATTCCGCCTCGGGACGTTATTCCTCTGCTTGTCACGTGTCTTCTACGAGTCTAAAAACAGGTGAACATGTCTACATAAAACTGTTCTGGTTGGAGACAAATCACGGACGTCATCTACATCCAAATGTATTTTGCCACATTAAATCACCGCTTTCCTGCGAGTAATCCATCCTCTTTACAATTACGTAAGCCTAGTAAATATGCTATATGTCCTATGTGTCGCTATATAGTGCAGGAGGTTTCGTGTCTGTCTCTGTGGCGCAATCGGTTAGCGCGTTCGGCTGTTAACCGAAAGGTTGGTGGTTCGAGCCCACCCAGGGACGTAGACCTCTTTTGTTCCGCTAATCCCAGATTGGTTTCATGGTGAGCGTTCTCTCTGTATCTCTGTATGGTCAGCTACTTAACCTCAGCCCTCAGCCCGGCTAGCTCAGTCGGTAGAGCATGAGACTCTTAATCTCAGGGTCGTGGGTTCGAGCCCCACGTTGGGCGCACATGTTTTTTTAAAAATCTTGTGTAAATTATCAGATTAAAAGGGCTAAACAAGCGTCTGCTGAAATGCTAGAATATGATTGCAAATATAGTACACGTTGAAGAGTACTTACAGACATTTCATCAGTTAGCGGGCGCTTGGCTGCATATATAATATTTTATTTGTATATTTGTCAGATGTGTTGATGGATGAGTTGTGGTCATGGAATATATCTGAAGAAACCATACAGGAACTGCAAGGGAGTGAACTTGCTATAGGAGTGTATCAACATTCAACCTACACCAACTCTGACTAATATTCACCATAAATCTATTAAAGTAAATCAGTCTCTAAATTAAAATTAAAATGTAATCCTAAATTGGCATTTATATGTTACACTCATACAAGCAACTTTGAGCAACAAAATTCAAATTCAAATGCAATAGTTCCATTTACATTTGCACTTTGGTAGACGTCTATTCATATTTCATTTACACATACATTTGGATGTTTTATTTATGCCTTTATTTAGCCTGTCACTCACCTCGTCCACAGTGTGTGTGCCTCTTTGTTATAAAGCCCGGATAAAGGAGGAGGGTTGAACGTAGAATAAGAGTTCCTGCTAACTGCTACTCTTAAGCTAACATTTAACAACACTGCAAAAACTGATTTATGCAATTTACGTAAAAATATTTATACAAGGCATTAAAGTCATGACGTTATTTTGAGAAGTGACTGCCTGTGTCAAAGGCAACATAAGCTGTTCATTTGTTCAGAGTTCATTTGTAGTTCTACCATGTTTAGAGTGTTTTTTTACTCATTTTTTCTCTTCCACAACTTTATTCCTTTAGGTTCAAAACGTATTATTCAAATTAGGCGATGACGTCATCTAGCGACTTTTAGGACAGCCAATAGCGACTCTCCATACTGAGGAGTCGGCGACACTGCACTATGCAGTGCAGGCGAGTTTTTTAAAAACATGGCCGCAGAAGTGCTCGTTAGATTAATTCAAAGGGCAGCAGACCAGTCCTTTTGGTGAATTTACACTCGATCAGTGTGAAAGTTTAATGAGCAAGTGGCAGAATTCTCCGTCTTATCTGGCGATGATGTGATTGTTGTTATTGCCAAACTGAGAGCTGTGGCAGAGGAACTAAGTTTGTCTATATGGAGACCTACTGGATTTACTTCCATGTAAATCAACGCCATGGCAGTGTGGCTTTAAAGATAAAAGTTAACATAACATTTTTTTCTTATTAGCCTTTTTGTAGCAGGTGTGCAGAGCAATCAATGATTACTAATATGAGTAAAAGCAAAGTAAAAGTCAATATGCAAAAATTTGACCTAACTGGTAGCTATACCGTTCGTATTAATGTTGCCTACACGTACGCATAACTGCGCCACCACTGTCTCTGTGGCGCAATCGGTTAGCGCGTTCGGCTGTTAACCGAAAGGTTGGTGGTTCGAGCCCACCCAGGGACGGTAGTCATTTATTTGCTGATGTTTACTTGCATATGCTTTTGTTCACCTTCATACTTGATGCGTACTTGATAATGGGTATATTTATTTACCTGGGTTTGGGTTTGTAGGCTTGTATGTCCATGAATCTGCAACTGCTTTTTGCAGTGATTAAGTTCTGTGCTGTAAGTCGCTGTTGCTGTTTTTGCTTGGTGTTCTTGATTTTGCTCCTCGGGTCTGACCTGCTCGATTTAACATGATCTTTGCCCCCTCACATAAAAGAGAAGAGAATACATCTGCAGTTGGTCATGCGTGCTGATGTGCAAAACGCCTGTCCGCAGTTGTCTCTGTGGCGCAATCGGTTAGCGCGTTCGGCTGTTAACCGAAAGGTTGGTGGTTCGAGCCCACCCAGGGACGAAATGCTTTCTTGGCGAAAGCTGTCTAAAATTGTCATGTGTTTAAAATTGTCTTCTGCATTTCTACCGCACACCGAGATTCTACGAAAGCAGTGGTGGTGTTTACCCAACTGCTCACTGATCTGGCGTTTTGTTTGCCAAATGGCCTGTGAATAGTTCGTTTGTGTGAGGTCTTAATTTCTTAGAATTGTTTATTCTAAGACTTGCTTGTTTATCAAGCAAGAAAGTTGAGATTTGGGACTCATACAACACATGAGGAGGAATTAAATAACCTTCCCTGTCAAAATCAAAGCTTTGAATTTTACACAACAGCAAAAAAAAAATAAGAGTGGTCAAAGGCTACATGTCTCACCTACTCTTGTCCTGATACTGATACTGTGCTACTTTACATTGCTATTATTAGAAAACTTTGTAATTCTATTTATATCAGGTTATTGTTTGGCTAACTGCCTAGAAGATAAAGTTTGATACGCAGTGTGTGACGTACTGCCAATTTTTGAAGAGTACATTTTTTTTGGGGGGGGGGGGGGGGGATTCCTGAATTCAAGAGGCTGTATACAGTGAAACAGAACAACCATCCCCCAGAACCATGGTGAAAGAAAAACACAAGTGTAAAGAATAAATACAAAATACAGATAAGAAGGCAACACCTACTAGTGCATGATACCAAGTGGGTGTGCGATATTCTTATATCATTCAGCAGTCACTGAGGTAACTGCCAACACGGTAATTCATGAGCATAGAAATGTTAAATGAGAGGTGAATCATTCAAACAGGCTTGAGTCTTGTTTGATCAAATTCAGTTCTCAGATTTACAGATGTACAATATCTAACAAATGTTAAATGACAGTCATTTAGACTTCAGTGGCAGAGATCTGTAGGCATAGATTGGATATCTCTAAGCGACCAAACTATCTTAAGGTTTGAGAAAATTGGTAAACTAACAATTTATCCAGGATCCTGTTAAATACGAACATGTCTGCTCCATTGTCATTTTGTTCTTCACAGTAACTGCAAAACAGTTTTGGCTGTGCCTGTCCGTTTCACGTACCAAACTCTCCTTACTGCCAAGGTAAAAAAGTTGTTCTATGGCACCTTTAAACAGTAGTAATGTATGCTGAGATTGACCTCTGACCCTGATGATGTGCTACATAGCTTTGCTTACTTAGGTCCTCTTTGACACTTGTATGAAACATTATGCCGGGGATGGCTGTTGGGTAAAACTACGGATGCCCGTTTGCCTTGTTTTTGTACCTTTTTGATGTGTAAGATCATTGTCATACATTATGTGCATATGCCTCCCCATGGACCAGACTGTTCATTCTGAATATTCAGTTCTTAAAGTAATTCCAAAACAGAATAAAACACATTCAGTTCTTAAGGTCAATTCAGGTGATCTATTAATTTATTTACATTTATAGCTAGGTGTTATTTCTTTAAAGTGTGTATACAATATTGATTTGTCAAAGCCTCAGACAGATGCAACATAACACAAGTATACAAATATGACCATCCAATCAGTTACTTTAGCTGTTCATTTCGAGCAATCATAAAATTCTACAATCATGCTTCCAACAGAATACAAGTTAGAAGTTCCCATAAAATCATATTTCTTGTTTTCCAAAGCAGACCAACAAAGTAGTCTGGTTTGAAGCAGCTGGGTCTATTATGTTTATATGTAGTAAAGAATCTCCCTTAAGTGGGTTCAACATCTCAAGGGAAGTTATGTTGGATATAATTTAATGTCAGTCTTTTACTGCAAAATTTCTAAAACTATTGTGCAATCAAACAGGACCATGACAACTGATCCCTTACATAAATTTTCCAATCAATATTTATTTGAATATCATAAGAAAGAAAACATGTGAAATATTTTAGTGTTATTGTGGAGGTTGTGTCATTTCTATCCAGCTTTTTAAATGAGATAATGCAATTTGAATGTCTATATCAAAACAAAAAACATTTGTATCCTTCATTTCCCCATTACATTTGAAGTTCAAAAAGTATCATTGTGTTGTTCCACATTAATTGTCTTGAACCACTCTTCATTATATCAGATAGGCATAAAACAATGTGTCAAAACAATGGCATAAAAATACAAAATAAACATCCGTGCATAAACATCAGATTTAGACATTAAAGTTGTGGAGTGGCTCAAATCAATTTTAGGATATGAAAATATTAATCCCCTGTGTAATCCAACATGCACCCCAAACTTTACATTCAGAAGTTATATGCAGTAACTAGTGATATCCAAATCTATTTTGGCCCATGATCCCATCCATACAAGTATAAACTTCTTGGTTAAAAAGTAAAAGAAACAAATGTGATCTGGACTGGAATAAGTAACTGGAAATTTAACCAAACTTTATAGTTAGATAAACTGGTAGCACTCTAAGTCCCAAATGAATCATCTTTAAAAATTGCACCTTGTCCAAAAACTCAATTTGTAACCAAACTTATTCACCTTATTCCCGGTCATGTCCTGAAGAAAGCAACGTGTCCAATCAACTGATAGCTGCCTTGATAAGAGGAACCCTAGGTCCAATGGAGATGCTCCACTCATCCCATAACTGGTTCTGAACTAGGTGTCAGAGCTATGAATCCAACCCAGCATGCATCTCTCCGGTCATCTGGGGACATCCCTAGCCGTAACCAATCAGATTGTACAGCAAACTAAATAAGATGAAAACAATAATGAAGACTGTGTCTTTTTATATGGGTGTATATGAATTACATCAGTGTTACTTATACACCACAATAGTGGCATAAAATTAGAAGGGAAAAATGGTTTTTGTTTGACAACAAAAATCAAGTATTATTTTATAAACATGACATTCCTAATTTCAAGTGTTTAACTCTTTCAAATTCTTTAGTTTAGGAAACTTGTGTCTTTGCTATCTTGCTGTATCTACTGTATGCATGAATAAAACTATAATGTCCCTTAAATCCTTGGGTCTCAAATGTTAGCACCCCAATCTCAAAACTACAAGCAAAGTTACTATAAGGACAGACACATGCATCTTCAGTAAAAGTATGTGATATATGTGGACTTGTTTGAAGGCCTTATGTCGATCAGAAATGAGGCACATGCTTTTATTAATGGCAGTTCTCTTTGACCGGCTCATTCTGTGACTCTGCGTCAGGTCGCGTTTGATCGCCGTCTTGACCCGCAGTGTTGGTCTTAGTTGACAGACTGTCCAGAGCAAGCTGCATAGCCCAGATACTGAGGGGTCTCATGTAGGCCAGAGACCGGTAAATTCCCTTCTCACAGTACGCCTCCGGAGTCTGAAATGCCATCCCACAACGCTCCCATACAGTCCGGTAACAACCTTCAGCAGTGTGCAGGCCCTCTTCAAACATACCCTGAGAGAGAGAGGGAGAGGGAGAGGGGGAGAGAGAGAGAGAAAGAGAGAGAGAGAGAGAGAGCGCGAGAGAGAGACCGTCATTAACAAATACACATACAACAGAGCGCACAAATGAGCAAGAGCTAATATACCCGGAACATTCTCAGATATTCTAGAAAATGTCTTGATTTGTTCAATTCTTTAAAATGAAAAGAGTAAACCAAATATCTTTGTTTAATCATTGTATGTTAAGTTTATAAAGACTAAATTTGCTACTGTTCAGACCCTAAATTACAGAGCATTTGCTGCATAATTTAACTACCAAATGAAAGAAGACGTGATTTCCAGCAGACGTTAGCCTTCACCAAACCCTTTGCATACCTCATGAATCATAGTGGCCGCCAGTCCGTAGACCACGCCCACCCAGACCTCATCCGATTGGACGCTGGAGCGATCGGCCACGCCCTCGGGCCGCATTCCATTCACGGCACCCATCTTCCCACCACCGAAGCTCATTACGTTCAGATCAAACACAGTCTTCAGAGCCCTGCACACCTTCTCCTTCGGGAAAACCTGAACGAAGACATTTGGGAAGTAGAACAGAATCTATTACTTCAGGTTTCGTTTTACAGCGATATTACAAACAGTGACATAGGCTAAATTAACAAATAAAGAAATGAACGCAAAAGGTTATTTGTATTTGTTTCTATTCTGGAACATTTATCTAAACATTTCTAACTGAGGAAGGCGTGAAGACACAAAACATTGCCAACAAATAATTAAGATTCAATAGAGCAGACAAAACAACAAGCACTTCAGTAGAAGTAGAGAAATTTGAACAGTGGACAGTTTTTTTAGTTTGATTGTGGCAAATGTGGAAACCAGATCCTGTATCCACACGCAGCATGTGAAGATGTGGATTCCGCACTTGGAGAATCTCTGCTTTATATCTAACAAACAACCTGGAAAATAACCAGGAACAAACCTGTGTGATCTGAAACAGCTATTGTATGTTCACATTTTAAAAATATAAGGGTGGATTCTAACTATAATTTTCCTGCAAGTTCTTATCCTACACACGTCCCTGTTGTTTTATTATGCAGATGAAAACAAAGATTTAAAAATAAGAAGGAATACATTTCTGAACTTGAAATATTGTTGCATTACCATTTATATACCAAGCTGTTGTATTACAACAGCGGACATTATATTCAGTATTCAGAAGACATTTGGTCCATCGGAGTCGAGATGATCACAGGGAAAAGTACCACCAGAGGTGCTTAGAGTGCTGATCTCTATCAGTTTTACGTACTTTAAAGGATTTTCACCCTCCAAATAAAAGTGTTTTATCCACAGTCCCATTTACAGGTTCAGTGAGTGCCATCATTCATCATAAAATTGGCCACTTTTGTGGATTTTCAATTATGTGTGTCATCACTCATCACAGCCCGGCAGTTCTAGGCTGAGAAACTGCTCTGTCTGTGCAGTCAATATTCAATATTCTGGCTTTGGCATTATACTTCTGCATGAGAGCTCCCAATTCCTACAGTGTTACCCAGTACTGCAGCACAGAGCTGATACACAGACTGCTATACGCACTGATGTTGACCTAATTAAACAAATCACATCAGACATGACTTTTCCTTGTTGGATAATGTTTCTTATCATGGATCTTAATCATGGAACAGTGCAATAAAAAACACACAAGCCATAAAAAAGTCTCGGCACCAGGGTGAGGTGAGGACACCATCAGTGAATGCCCTCATTTTGTAATGGCTGCATTTGCTGTCTGTGTTTTCTGTAAAGGTTGGTATTTGGTATCATACCATCGGAATCGTGGATACATGATTCCTTATTGTTAGGTTTCATTGTTTTTTTTTTGGGGATCTGTTTTCAGATCATCAAAAGAAAGTTCACACAGTGTAGCCAATGAGATCACGGACTAGACTGGAAACTCCCGCAGTGACACTTCTATTTAAATTGTAAGTTTAATGAGGAGATTTAAAGTGTAGTCTGATTATAGACCTCCTATAAAACAACACCTTGATTGATGATTTTAAAAAAATAGTAAGAAAATGTAACTAGCCTGGAACTCATCATCTCCCAGTCCCGATGCCCTCAGAAACCATTGACCCGCACACTGGTCAGACATCACACTGTTGGACAGGCTCCGCCCACTGCTGTCATAGTTATAGTAATTCCCTGAAAAAAGAGATGGTGGGACAAGACATAAAAGGTTTAGGGAACTGGGAATTCAGTAGAGGAGGATGTGTGTGTGTGTGTGTGTGTGTGTGTGTGTGTGTGTACACTTGCCATTCCACAGTAGCTTGTCGAAGGCCTCACTGCCTCGTTGCAGGATGTCTCTGTAGCGCTCATAGACCGTATCACTGCTCAGAAGTTGTGCCATCTTACACATTACGCACACCGATGCCAGCCACAGACCCCCACAGTATGCACTGAAATACACACCAATTAAACATGAATACCGAGCCACACTGCAGTAAAGGCACCGGACGCATTCCAGCAAACATTCTGTCAAATGCCAAGAGAATCAGAAGTGTATGTAAGAACACCTGACCTTGGTCCCGTCACAGACCATCCGTCATAAGTCTGGTCAGCATAGCCGGAGTTCTCTATCAGACCATCACCATCCTTGTCAAACTTCATTTCAGTCTCCATAACTGCCTAGGAAGACCAATCAATGCCAGATAAGCCGAGTGAGGGTTGGGTCACCATGGAGGTCTTGTGCTAGTCCCAGTGCCCCTCCAACTTTGACTTCCTTTTAAATGACTTGATGTGTATAATACCAGTACTAGTAAGTTATTCGTTTTTATGGCAAAAACAAAATATAGAAACAGGCAAAAAAAACCAGCAAGGGAATCAGTGTGTTTTTACATCTTTTCTGGGCTTTAACCAGACACTACTGCTTACAGAACAAATCTTCTCTACCTCTCCTTCGTACAGACACCCACATACATCAGAGCATACCTGTTAGATTTAAATCGGTCCTGCACCTGGACAGGTGAAGTGCCACTCACCTGGCAGACGGGCCACATGTCCTTCAGGTACTGTGTATCCTGAGTTAAGTAGTAGTCACGATACACATGTAGAACAAACTTGAGGTTCAGGTCTTTCCAGTCAGCCGTGTCATGAATCTGGTAGGCATTGACGCGGAGCCATGGCTCATCATCTGGTAACAAACAGATCAATACACTTTTATTTAGTGGGTCACAAACAGTATCAACTAGAGTAGTAGCAAACAGTTACTTTAGTTTAGCATTCCCCTGTCTGCCAATTTTATTTTCAGATAAATTAACATTTTTAAAAGCCTTCCCCCGTCACCAATATGTTAAATTAGCTGAAATTCTGATCAATCAAATTTTTCAAAAGGTTTTTTTTTAACAGTAAAATGATATTTTTCCGACATGATTGAGTTCAGAGTAATTGCATTGATAAGTACTACTAATTAAACTGTGCAGTGAAAATTGAGACCTGTTTTGATAGACCTCAACGGTTCTTACCATTACAGATGCTATAAACATTTCAATTGGTGGAACGGCAGTGGATGTTTTTGATGCTAATGAACCAATGGGAGTGTAGTACCACCCTAGGAGCCAAGAACTGAACCAATGGGAGTGTAGAACCACCCTAGGAGCCAAGAACTGAACCAATGGGAGTGTAGTACCACCCTAGGAGCCAAGAACTGAACCAATGGGAGTGTAGTACCACCCTAGGAGCCAAGAACTGAACCAATGGGAGTGTAGAACCACCCTAGGAGCCAAGAACTGATATTACAGCCCTCAAGGCAAAACATGAGCAGTAACAGAACTCATTTCGCACTCAAGGAAATTCAAAGTGCTTTACAAATATTTAATAATTGAAAAAAAACGATGAAGACTTGTGTCTGGTGAAGCTGAAACTGTGGAGCCTTCAGTTAGGTGTGCCTTGTCCAAGTAGTGTGGCACGGCAAAAGAGTGCAAGAACATCGCCAAGAAGAATTTGTGCACATTTTATCAGGTTGCAGAGTTAGCATGACACAGGGATGGTGTACGTGGAGGCATAATCAAGTGTTTAAATCATTGGCATGTTTACTGGATAGTAAAATTTATTAATTTATAATTCATTATTTCACAATCAAAAGTGCTTTGCAGTAACAACTCTGAGGCCAGACATGGTGTTGTATTCCGAGGGTGAGCCAATAGTTTATTTTATTGAGCTAATTTGAGGATACATTCCATTTGAGGATGTAATTCGGGAAGCCACCGAAAGAAAACCTGGTGTCTGAAGTCAGGGAATGTGCCCGACAGATCACGCAAAAACATGATGACCTTTTCCTTGCTATCTTTTCACTGCTAAATCACAGACGTTCATAGATAGACAGACAGACAGGCAGATAGATAGATAGTGGACTTATGGCTACCTGCTACTAAAACTGCTAAATTATGCAGAAATCCAGTCATGGCAAGTGCAGCAGGAAGTGAAGATCACTGTGGGCCAGCGACCTCTTCCTGCACGTCACTGACCTGGGTCTCCCACGTCGTGAGGTACTACATTCCTGGTTTTGACGGGTGAGAAGTGACCACTCATCAGGTTGAGCCTCTCTGTGGGGTCGTGCTGCACGACGCTGCCAGCTAGAGTGAAGAGTTCAAGTCAACAACGAGAGTGTTTGAACAGGGGGGAGTGCTTATGCCTTAAACACACACAAGCAAACAAAGACGGTATTTCAGCACAATACCGTCGGGATTATGTGCAGAATGAGAAACCGGCTCTTCCTACCGATATCGTACTGCAGGCTTAGAGCAAGTTTGGGCCACAGCATGATGAGAGCGAAAGAGGCATAGAAGTGCACATCGTAGGTGTTGTACATCCGATACTCCTGACCTGAGGACAGAGCAAAACCATGAGAGGATGGGAGGATGGGCCCTGTTCTTACAACTCTCTAAACTGGCCAAACTTATACACATATACACACACACAAATCTATTTTTATGCATTATGCCCATATGAGCGCCAAACCTGTGCATCGACAGACCTCCCTGTGCTGGTATATTTATTTCCAACATAAACATGTCTTAAATCATTGGGCAAGAAGCTTCTGTCTTCAGTATCCATTTAGTCAGTACTGTTGCTTACACGTTTTGTGCTTTTGTGTAAATAAACAAGGCAGACAATTCCAAGAAATGTGACAACAAAGATTTTTTACCCTGAGGGTGAAACGGAGGCTACTTGCATTCTAGACACTTGAACTCCCGAAACACTAGGTAGCATATTTATAAAAGTAAATAAAACCCTAACAGACACCAGACCCTATTTGCATATCTGAGTGCATATCTTCCATGATGTGCCCTTAGGTTTAGGCTGGAACGCTGGAATGTCATCTACGAACCAAAATCACACGGATTGTGGGCAGCTGTTGATGTCTCTCACATCAGTGCCACTACTCTCTTCTTTAATTATTCACTCGTGTCAGTTTGACCCACATTTCTTGTTTGAAGTTGCGACTCCTGCAGCATTTCAGAGAAGTTGCGACTCCTGCTCGTGTATTCAGTGCAGCTTCCCAGTCCCACTGAGTCGAGTACCGATTTTAATATTTGACGAACTATTTTAAAACGAATTGCTTTGATTCTATAGTAGATTGTAGCATATTCGTCTTTAAACACTAGCATTAAACACTAGTTGCATACAAGTTGCATCACAGCAGAGGAAGCCTGTGGTATTTTAGGAGTTCAGGTAACAAAAGGTGTCGAGCTTAGGCAGGGGCGGTAGTGTCATCAGTCACGCTGTTGAGAAGACGCTGTATGCTGCGCTCAGCGCTCACTCACCCTCTAAATAAGCAAAGCGGCCATATTCCTTCACTATATGAGGCTGGGCAGTGAGGCCGCCATCTTTTGAGCGGAGTCCTCCACTGACATCCGTGTCCTCGGGAAGCTCCACCCACACCGTCCCTCCATCCACAACAAAGTACAACTCGTTGAACAAAGCCGACTTATACCAAGATGGGAGAGAACTGACACACACACACACACAACAGAGTAAGAAGTGTACACTTATTTTACTATATTAGTACAAATATGAGGCAAATGTACTTTATTTTAGGTCAACAATATCCACTTACAATGTATAAATGTTTACACTTACACCAAATCACCCTACGCTGTTTTTTTTGGGAACAGTCCTGTAAACTGTGTCTTTACAACAGAAGGATTTTTACCTGTTTTGCAGAATGGGCATCTGCCACTCCTCGATCTTCTCCTCCCACTCTGTGTAGTGCGTCAGTGCGTAGTGAGAGAGAGACGGGCCTGCATCCCCTTTGTTACCATAGTAACGGGTGTATCGCCTGACGGAAGGAAAACACACACAGCCCCCCGTTAGTTTTGTGATCAATGCCAAATAGTTCCGTACAGACAATCGTGCAGATGTAGCAATGAAAACAGCCAATATGGTGCACCAAATATTATGAACAAAATAAATGAAGAAATGTTATTTGATCGAAATGTGCAAACAGCAAAATGGATGAACACACAGACGGAAGAACGTTCAGTAGTTTAATGAGCCTTAAGGAACATTTGGGAGCAAACAGACCGCCATAATTTTGTAATTGTGCCATCTGGCATTATGACTCCGCACTTCACTGTAGATTAACCCTGTGCCGTGTGACCTGTAAACGTGCGTGACTGTGGTGATGTGCACCTGGTGTGCTGTCTCTCCCTGGAGCCGAAGGTCATGGTGGGCATGTCCCAGGCCAGGCTGAACTCCACGCTGCCGTGTGCGTGGGGGGGCACGGAGCAGCCAGCCGTCAGCGCTGCCGCTACCCGCTCCCCCCTCTGTGTGGGCGCGCTGGGGCCCGCGGGCGAGTCCAGACGGCCGTCGCTAATGAGGTCGCTCCACAGAGCACTGCAGGTGCCTTCCGGTTTGAACGCAGTCTGGTGGCTGATCACTCTATCAGACTAACACACACACACAAACGAACACGAACACACACACACACACACACACACACACACACACACAGTGAGTGTTCTTTTAAGGAGGAGGCTGACCGAAACTGTTACATTTAATGGTAGTGTTTAAGCATTTTTGGAAATGTGAAATTTTATCACAATTTGCAAGAAAATGTGTAAACAAACAAACAAAAACAACAACAAACAACTTTCTTTTAGCTCTAATTAAAGTGAAAATTTTTGCTATATCTGTATGATAAGCTGTTACATAGCCAGTCAGCCATTTAAATTCAACCACTTGCACTGAGAAACTTGAGTCCATTAGTCTAAAGGTCAGTGCAGCTTGTGTAACCAAAGCTTACTCTCTTCACAAATCCTGCATCATGCTTGATGCATTTAAATGTGAGTGTTTTCCTCGGAGGCGTCCCAGTTCTTAAGGAGCATTACCTGTTCCCGTGCCGCCATGCACAGAGTGTACGGGTTCACAGGTGTGCAGTGGTGGAGCAGAACCCCAGACACAGACTCCCCTTCTTTTTCCAAGTGGAATGGTTCGTTCCAGTGCCCCCCGCTTTTATCATCCCTGTGGCCTGACCCGTTGACCATGGTGAACATGATGGAGACGTCCAGGGCATAGTCGTTCTTGTTCTCTACATGCCACACAAATACCGCAACGGGCAAGCTGGAGTCCTGAGAGAGAGAGAGAGAGAGAGAATTAGGTATAAAATGAGAGGATCTAGATGCATCACTACAGAAACACTGGCACACTGAGCGTTCATTTGACAGAAGCCATGCGGTGGCTAGTCACCTTGTAGTTGTGAGGGATGACAGGTGACACCTGCCTGCAGGTGAGCGTGACGTTCTGGCCAGGCAGGTGGTAGACGGACCACGCCCGGGGGTACAGTGCGTGGTAGAAGGCGTATTCACCACAGAAGCCCCAGTTCCAGCCCTGCAGCGTGTGGGGGCGATCGGTAGACAGCACCTGCTGATACAGCGTCTGATCCCCCCGACGCAGACACACCGTAAACTGGAGGAGACAGACAGTGATGGAAGGAATAAGGACACACTGAAGAGAGCTGGAGAAAAGATGTTTGGGTTTTTGCTTCATATACTTATAACTAAGGTGCAACACATTTAATACCATCAGACACTATTCATTCAGTAGAAGCCTTATTTAAAATGTTAAGTGTTCTATACAAATGTTTTAAGATATGTTAAATATCATTCAGAATGTTTAGAAGAACTGTACTTTTGGCTTTCTAATTATTTTTTGTGCAGATACATTTCTACAAAGGTCATTAAGGTATTAAGACAATAATCAATTCTGCCATGATTTCTACTACAATCAGAGAGCATTAAATTAAGAAACTTGCAGAACATCCAGAATGTCTTTATTTATGCACTAAACGCCATGTCCCGTCTGAAAGAACAACGGAGCCGTAATGCTGTAACACAGTGTTGCTTCTCTATTTATGACATGAATGATTCAGGAGGTTAGTCCCAGATCTGCTGGAAACAGAAGCCTTGTGGCTCACTGTCCGGATTTAATAACACTTGTCAGTCTCAGAGTTCTCAAACTCTGACTAAGCAATGCCTTAAGTCTCTTCTACATTAGTGTTTTGGCTAAACCGATAATTTGACTGAAGTGAGGAACCTGATGTTTTACCTGGTCAGCAATAACAGTTTTGTAGTGGTACATTCCTGGATTGAGTTGCCACCTGCAAAACTCCCCTTTCCAGCCCCGTGTAATGGTACCACCTCCAATACCGCCTAAGGGGACCCCTACAGGAAGAAAGCTTCTTTGTCATATACCACCAACATTATGAAATATCTTAACGCTTAATGCAAGCCTTGCTAACGCTTACCATAAATTTGCCTTAGAGGCAACGCGCGGAACATGTCAATAAATGGGGCTTTCTTGTCGACTTGTGTTTTCTTGTACCACCATTTTAGATACCTGTGTGCACATAGGGGAAACGAGAGAGGTTCATATAGAGATCGTTGGATCAACACTACCATCAAAGGGCCAAGCATGTGGTTAGGGTTAGGGTTAGCCAAGCATGTGTCTTAGCCAGAGTCACAGTGGTCCGAGCATTTGTGCAGTGCAAACAAGACAGAGGCTGTTCATTTGCATTCAATAGACACTCACAAAAGAAATATAATAACCCACCCACACACATACCTATACGCACCTTGTTTCTCCACTGCTGTTTATTTATGGCATACAATTCCAAGAGATGTAGCCTAAACATTTCTTGGTATTATTTGTATATGTTTTAAGAGTTTATGTATCAGACATTTGAAGGCATTTCCTTTAGGTGTTTTACGGACCCTAAATGAAGCACCAGTGACTTAAAAATCTTAGCAATTTTTTATATATAGTTTTGTATCCTTTTTCTTGTTTTGCCCACCTCTCTCCTCACACAATATTCCAAAACACACAACTTGTAATTCAATAAACACTTTGATCTTTTTCACTTCCAACATTTTGTTGTGCCAATCTCTCACATCCTCACACAACTTCTTTGAGAGCTTGTCCTGCCGTTTCCCTTTTTTGGCCAACTCTTCCTAGCGGCTGTTTATTGTGAGTGAGGCACCCATGGGGCATCTGAGGTGTGAGTAATTAATACTGTGTAGCAAAACTCTTGACAGTACAAACAGGCTTTTCAAATACGTGAATACCTGGGTTGGGAGGATGTGTGGTACCAGCACACATACAGTCATGTGAAAAAAAAAAAAGTTTAATTTTACACATCAAAGCAGAATGAAAATCATCTGGCGATTAGGTAAATATAATCTCTGATGAACAATTACACAAAACAGATGAAGCCAAAATGGACGAGCCATGTGTGAAAAAACGAAGCAGAACCCATGTATCTACAGCTTACAGAACCATATTTAACAGAACCACATTTAGCAGTGATAACTTGAAGGAACTGTTGTCTGTATGATGGTATCAAACTTCCTCCAGACCAACGTGGGAGAATGACTCGCTCTTCTTTACAATCTCACTTCAGTTCATAGTAAATTGAAACATTCATTCATTCATTCACAGTGGGCATTTGTTTATTTACACCTTGGTTGTTTTCATTTTCAGCCATTCTACTGTAGATTTGCTGGTGTACTAGTCATCACTATCCTGTTGTGTAATTTCAGCCAAGCTTTAGCTGTTAGATAGATGTTTTTGCCAAACATGGCCCTGTGAGTTATGGTCAAACATTTCCACTTTTGGACTTTGTGTTGTGGTTTTTCAGACTCAGCTTGGCAAACGCCCGTCATACTTCCGTGTTCTTTTTAAAAAGAACCGGCTTTATTCTTGCAAGCCTTCCAAACAAGCCATACTTGTTCAGTCTTTTTCTAATTGAATGGTTAGAAACTCCCAACTTTTAACATGCTAACTGAGGCCTGTTAAGTATCAGATATATTGGGGTTTTTTTACACTGTCTGAGCATTCCACGGTCAGACCTAGGGGCGAATTTGCTGTAACATTCATTCTAGGAAGACAGGCAACTGTTTAATGTTTTCCATTTATAAAAAATGTTTTGTACTGTACAGTTGAGAGCTTCAAATTGTTTAGAATATTTCACACACTGCTTCTGCATTTGCCCATGTTGTGTTTAGTAAGCCATGGCATCTTGTCATTTCTAATGTGCTGTTAATCTGATATATGTTTTTTTATGTCCTGATATGTAAAAACAGCTGTATGTTTCCATGTTGTTCTGCTCAGGTCAGCTGTCTAAAATCTTATCTATAGGGCCTTCGTTTGGTGACAGAGGATGAAATATGAGCTATAACTATAAATCCATGAGTCTTAATGACAAGAGTTCAATCATTAACAACAAACCACAGTGCTATTCATGATCACCGTGGATCAATTATTAACTTCAACTGCCTAAAAGCTCAACATCTGGCCTTCACCAATAACACACCCAAACAGGCTCGAGTCTGTAGTGAGCGAATGTCAAAATGTCACATATAGTAGACAGTTATTTAGTGACTGGATTGTGAAACAGAAATATTTCCCTTTGGTGTGGTGCTTTAGTTTCATAATATATGTACTGTACAAGGCTTAAATCCTGATGTCTTGCATTCTGCAGTGCCACCTCAGACACAGTTTCTCATTTTCTAATTTAAAGGAGTGAAATTTGATTTAAAACTCTGTTACAGCCCTGCGTGCCTTGTGGTGGTGGTGTTGTTGTTGTTGTTGTTTGTTGTTGTGTTTTCCTTCTGCTCCGCTGTCGTCCTTGGGATGCCGCCACACCCTCTCGTCCCTAACTCCTTCGCCACGCCACGCCTGACCTGAGTGATGAGACTAAATGCCCTTCTGTACGTGTGGTTGTGACTCAGTCACATTTGTACATCTAGACGACCGACAGGAAAGAGTGGGCTGCCGGGTCTTTAGGGTTTAAAAGCAAAAGGCACCAGGTGTGTCCATTTACTATACAGAAAGAATATCCTGTAGGACTACACAATAGATTAGGACAGTTGTCTGGAAACTCATTTTGAAAGAAATGCAGTCTGGTTGATTCCATGGTAGCTCTATCACAATTAAGGGGGTTTACAGTCTGGAAATGTCACTGAATGATGGCCTAGCTTAAACTTAAAGGAAAAATGTAAAATACACTAATTGTCCTTCATCCAAACCCAAATTATTTAGGTCACCAATAACAATAATCAAGGTATAAAGTAATATATACAGTAAAACCTTGTCCTGCACATGAAGCACCAAGTGCATTAATAATTGCATGTTTTTATCACGTGCTCATTAACTACAAAACTTTAACACACAAAACGACCTCACACATGATTTATAATGTATGGTCATCACTTTTAGGTCAAGTTTCATAACTATTATCATAGTTAGTTGATGTGGGCAAGTTCATTATGCCACACCTTTGTGGGAGTGTGTATGGATTTACCTAAACCCATGTTTACAGTAAAGTGTTTACAAACTTCAACGTAAAATCCAACTATTAAAGGCCAAAGTACAAACCACTGAATACCAAATCTACGTAAAAGCTGTTCAAATATGAAGAGACTCAGTGAGGACTCATGAACAGACCAACAGTTACACACTTTTCAGCCTTGACGCAAACTGTATGGGTGGGGTTCTCAGTGTGATCAATGCCAAGCAAACTGGTCAAGCAGCATCAAACCCAGTAGTGAACCTTTGCAAATCTTCATTTTTCAGACGAGCATTACCACGGTATTAAATTCTTTTGCAATATTTAATAAGTGAAAGTGGCCCAGACTAAATCCAGACTAAAACCTTTTTTTCTAGCAGGGAAATATGGATAAATCTGCCAGATTGCCAGTGCCCTCCAAGGACTTACAGGCATCAGAAAATGGTCAAGACTTCTCTAGGCATATGAATACAGTTCTGTTTACCTGACAGTATCCACAGCTCTCCGGTAACACGCACCATAGTAACGGGGGCACTACCGGTCCGGGATCACGGCGGGGAGCGGGCTGGATCACATTTAGTCCTGATTTATACTCATTTTCACATGTTTCAACAGGGCTCAGTGGCGCTTACCTGACGCCCAGGCCCAGGTGCTCCATCATGTTCGCCAGCGACACGTCTTTAGCCTGGAAGGGCTTCCTTTTCTCCTTGAACTCGTGCGCCAGACAAATCCTCCAGCCGTCCTTCGGCACGCAGAACCCCGTTTCAGTGGACCTGTACCCGGCCATGAGTTCGGCCAGCGACGCGCTGTCGTTTAAGTCCATCCTGCCGTGTGTACCGAGGGCCGAGCTGTTGCTTCCGTGCGCCGTTAGTATTCCGGTCACTATGTGGCGGCGATCACTCGCTGCAGAGGTACAAATATTGTTAAAGCTTGTAGATGGACAAAAACACGTGTTGTGCTTTTATTACATCGTAAAATCACAGATCGCACATCTAGGTGATGTTATTAAACCGTCGTGTAGCGCAGTGTAACAATATGTGGCCAGTTAATATAAGTGTATCAAAATAATACCACTCCGAGTGCAAGACTTCAGTTCATCGTGTTGACTTCTCTTTGCAATGACAGGATGAACTAGTTGGTAACAGTTACTCACAGACCGACAGGTGATGATACCTACTCGATACTAAAGATGCATCTGGTGGTTCGCCGAGCCTGGTTCGTCTTTATGCAGAATCTACTCTTGTTATCTTCACTAGTAGCCTAAACACACAAGATCTGCACAATAACAGTCCACGAGACAGGCTGCAGTGACCATGCCACAGAAGATCTCCACCCTCCCACACCTCCACGGCAGACGACTCGGCCGGTCCAACTGACCCGGACTGGCTGTGCTCGGTCTCAAACTAAGACTAGACGTTGCCCACTCGCAACCACATTTTCCGGGATCTTGTTGTAAACACGTAAACACGTCGCGGACGTTGATGCACGTAGGTAATTTGGGCCAGCACCATCGCAGAGCCTCTCATCACTGCAGGTTCGGTCTCATCACTGCAGGTTCGGCTGCAGCTGCACGCCCGACCGCACCACAGCACGCGCGTGCCCACGAGACCAGGAACCCACCCGGGGATCGCAGCCAATTTACATCGTTGTCTAGTTTCAGGATGTAAAAAAATAAAGTTACTCTATGAAACTGGAGGGATATAACGCCCTCAGTCGGGATTATACAGTAAATACACAATAACCCATTTAATAATAATAATAATAATAATCCATGTACAACGAATTTGTAGTGAATGCGCGCGGCGACGTGAACCGACTGACCCTCGACTAAACCAACGTGTGTTTATATAGAGGGAGAATCGCGCTGAAACGCGTTGCATTTTTCCTTTCATTCAGAGATGGGACATAATTATTGTTATGGTGCAGATTGTTTTTTTTACTGAACACTCGCCGCACAAAGATGCGTCAGAACGATTACAGATATGCACACGACGTTTTAGTTTTTAAAGGTAAACCTGAACTTCCCTCTATATTTAAGTGTCGGGCTCGTTACGTCACATCTGCCACGGAGCCGACCATGGTGGCCAACCATAACATGTAGCAGTTAACAACTTACTATAAAAATATATAAATGTTTTTATAATATGGTAGTATATATGTATATATACACAAACATGAACAAAACGTAATGGCGTAGCCAGTTGCAGGAGTGTGCACAGTTGGGGTTTGGTGATAGTTTTTTAATAGGTTTTGCCTATTAAAGATTTGTCAAGCAGTCGATCCAGGGAAACGTTATAGTTGGACACCTCATTCCTCCCTGGGCTTGTTTTGGTTCTGCGGTGCCGGAGTGGGTCCGGTCTCATATTATAACCGTTAGATTATTTTAATATCCGACAATTCATCCTCAGTCCTGCGACGCCGACAGTTGAGCACAACGACTGGGGAATCTCCGCTTTTTACCATCGCCGAGGTATTTTACATGTTACACTTGCATTTGGTGGCTTCGTCTGTATCTCCTGTAACTCAAGTTACCTACGTGAGCCAACCCGACCAGTACCGAACTAACTCAATTAACTCAACTAACTCAACTAGTGTCCGTCTTAAATTAAACAGTATTTATGGGTTGTTGTATGTGGTTTGGAGCTGCGTCTATAATTGGGTCACACAAGACTAGTGTTGTAAATGTTGCTGTACTGGGTCAGCAGGATGAGATCAGGGTCGCACAGTCCGCTGGTTCGTGCTGTACGGTGCGGACACCAGTTTAAATGTGTGTTAATGGTTAAAGTAAACACGTCTTGTTGTCTTGTTGTCCCCCCCAGATGATTGAGGTGGTGGCCTCTATGGCCCGAGGCTCCGTGTTCCTGGCCGGGGAGGTTTTAGAGTGCCTCGTTACTTTCACGAATCCAATATCTCACCTTTCTACAAGCGCAAGCAGGTAAGAGAGACCTTCCCTCAAACGGCACAGTCATGGCACGATTAAGACTGTCTAACAAACTATTCATTATTTATGTAGACTTTGTTGCGATTGCATATATACTTAAATCAGTAGGATGTAGAGCTGATATGTATATAGTGATGTCAGTAGGTGTGCATATGATCACTGTACCTGGTACTCAGGAAGGTAAGATCTACTATTACAACCTGTTGCACCCGCCAGTTGGACAAACACTATTCACTAGTTGTGTGGACTACTTTATTAGAAACAGCTACCTAATCATAATCCTACCTTACACTAATCCATTTTACATATGTAAATATAGAAACTGCCCATCTATTGAAGTGACAGTGACAGAACTTTTGACAGTTTCTGACTACAGAAGCACCACTGCCTCAGTATTCTTTGCACAGTGAACCATTCTCAGCCCAGCAGTGACACTGAAATGGTAGTAGGTGTTGCACTTGTATAAGTGTATCGGGTACAGAACAAGTTCATGAAATTTCTTCCCTCCTAAATATTTGGCAGTGAGTGGTGTTATTGAAAAGTGGTACCGTTTAGAAATCACATCAGCTCTGCCACAAAAGTGTCAGACCATGTAAAGTGACAGAGCAGTGCTGAGGTGCATCGTGGGTAAAAGTCAGTTCTGAGAGTAACTGCAGAGATCCAACCCTCCTCTGGTATGAGCATGAACACTGTGCACCAAGAGCTTCATGATAGGTGTCCGTGGCAGCTGCATGTGAGCTTTACATACCCAAACACGCGGTGCTGGACGGAGTGGTGGACGGTATACCGCAGCTGGACTGGAGCAGTTTAAATGTTCTGTGGAGTGACGGGTCACACTTCCTGCAGTCTGATGGACGAGTCTGCGTTTGATCTCCGGGAGAACGTTGCCTGCCTGACTGACTGCGCTGGGTCAGCTGTAAAGTTTGGCCTTCTTTCCAGTGAAGGGAGATCTTAATGCTTCAGCGTACCAAGGCACTTCAGACAGTCGTGTGCTTCCAGTATTGCGGGAAAAGTTCAGGGAGTCTCTTCTCTGATCCCTGCATTACTGGCTGGCACAGAGCTCTGACCTCAACCCCATCAAGCACCTCTGGGATCAACTAGAAAGGAGATTGTGAGCCAGGCCATCTTGTCCAATATCAGTGCCTGACCTGCTGGATGAATGGGCAAAAATAGTGTATTTTTAAATACGCGTAAAACTTAATATCCTATATTTTATATATAAATATATATTGAAAAGCCAAACCAATGTACTTGCGACCCCAGTGATTGTTCTCCTGACTCAAGTAAACGCACAGTAGACAGTAAACGCACTGTGTTGTGCTCTGTGCACTACACAGGTAAGGTTCTCACTGCGTGCCTCTCTTCTCGTTAGTGAGATGCTGGCGTGGTCCAGTGCTCAGATCCACTGCCAGTTCCACGCCAGCGAGAGCCGCGTTGCTCTGCCCTCTCAGGGCGCCAAGCAGGACGTGCAGGCCGGGAGTGACACCGTGCTGATCCCCAGCAGAGGTGAGACCCCGGACAACTTCAACACCTTGAATGTTAGCATAGTTAATCCACATGTAATGGTACAGTAATCACTAGTGTGTGTGTGTTCTAACTGCACAGATGGGTAAAAAGCGGAGGACAAATTTTGATTGCGGTAAAAAAAAAAATCACAATTGACAAAATATGGCACATGTACAGTATAAGTGACAGTAAGAGAGCGTTTCCTAATTACAGTCACAATCGTGACCGTTATAAATGAACATGACATTTATATGACACAACAATCGCCTCTGACCCCAAGTACTTGGTAGTAACTGGAAAACAGTGAAAGCATTAAGTATTAGAGTGCAGACGGTGAATACATGGCTCGGAAGACATGACACAGAAAATAAATCTTCTGTCTACAATGTAAATATGAATCATGAGGTGACGAGTCAGACAGCCAGTATTTCCATGTAATCATGTGATTAGTGGTGAGTGCACATCACGAGCCAGTCTTCATAAACAACTGTATGTATTTCCATTGTAGACGTGTATTGACCTTGCACAGTGCAGCATGTAACTGCTCCAGCTACAGGGAGCTTGAATTGGTTCCACTGCTTCCGTATGAAATGGAACAACCGTATTAGTGATCAAACCATGACTCAAAATAGTAAGTAGGATATCAGTAGGATATCAATACCAACTAGGTCTATAGTTGAAGGGTCTGCCCTATTTTCTGTTTTTACTCAGAAGCTGAAACTTTGTTACCCAGACGTTTGTAATACAGGCCAGGTTGATTTAATAGTGTAGGTACTCTAAGGCTGGTGTGTGTGAAGGGGATTAGATTGGATAAAGCTTAAACACACCAGAGTTGTCAAAGACTCCATTCATATTAAAGGACTCATGCAGCATGTGATGCAGCTGAATGTGGTGTTTGGGTTTATTTGTCAGGATGTGTTTTGGCTAATACTCCTTTGTATTCTTTTCATCCTGCGTTTGTTTAGGAGAAAGAGGTCAGTGCATGCTGGACACTCCACCCAAGATCCTGTTCTGTGATCTCCGGCTGGACCCTGGAGAGAGCAAAACCTGTAAGATTCCCTTCTTGATCCGCTCACAAAACTAGATAAATGTCTAGACACGCTGTCCCGTGTCCCGTCTTCTCTAATCATGTCTCCGCTGCCCATCATTTTGCGTTTGGTGCGCCTTTGTTCTACAGATTCTTACAGTGAGCTCGTCCCCATGGACGGACCTCCTAGTTTCCGTGGCCAGTCGGTGAAGTACGTGTACAAGTTGACGATTGGCTGCCAGAGAGTGAACTCCCCCATCAAGCTGCTGCGCGTCCCCTTCAGAGTGCTCGTGCTGCAGGGTGAGTGTCCCGCCACCAGGACACTACAACCTCACTGTTGCCTTCTGCTCTGTCCTGTGTAACGGGACACGTCCTCTACGTCATGCGACTTCTTTTCAAGTCCTTTTACACTACAACACGTGAGACGCAAAACGTGAGATGCACAGTATTGGTTCTTTCTATTCTAAATCCCAGTGATTGTGTAACGTGTGTCACCGTGGCTTGATTAGTTCAGAGAAAAATTATTACTGCTCACTTTCATATTGGTGAGATGGCACTAGATCTTTTGAAGCACTGACATGCTAGACCAGGCACTTCATCATCGCTCCTTTATGACTTATATTAGAAATGTGTGTGTGTGTGTGTGTGTGTGTGTGTCTGTCTCAGGGTTGCCAGAGCCTCCGTTTCCACAGGATGAGGAGGTGGCCCCCTCAAACCCGTTCCTGGAGGAGGAGGAGGCGGGGAGGAGGGACAGAAGAACGCTGGAGCGAGCGCTGGACATGCTAATGATCACCACATCACGCCGCGCGCCACGTGAGTCTGCGTGAGTCGGTGTGCGTGTGCGTGCGCCTCCTGTGGTTTTATCATGAATCATGGTTGATTTTTCCTATTGTTCTCTGTGTGAGGGTTTTGGCCTTTAACTCTTCTGTTCCCTTGGCTTTCCTGTGCAGACTTCTCTCAGCTGGGTTATGGTTTGTGGGGGTCAGTTTCCATGGTGAAGTATTCAGGTTGCCCTTCCCTTCATTACTCTACAGATCTGTTCAACATCACCAACGCGAGAGGGAAGGTGGCCAGATTCTGCATCTTTAAGACTATGTACAGACTAGGAGAAGATATCGTAGGCACGTTCAACTTCTCAGAAGGAGATATCCCCTGCCTACAGGTGAGGGTCACATGGACGCCTAAAGAGAAATAAAATAAACCCCCAAAACTGAGTAGTAATGCACATGTTTAAGTTACTCTGTTCAAGAGGTGTGGCATATATTTGTGTGTGTGTTTGTGTGTGTGGTTCTGATGCCAGTACTCGGTGAGCCTGCAGTGTGAGGAGGAGGTCTGTGAGCAGTACCGGAGGCGGCCGGTCCAGGCGGGCAGTGTGACCTCTCACGGACGCCACACGGAGTCGTGCCTGCACACGGCCTCCAGCCACTTCTGCCTGCCTGTCCCGCTCAACGTCACGCCTGGCTTCAGCACCGACGTCGGTGCGTCCACATTCCCACTAAAGCTGCTAAGGGGCACTGCGATCATGCTGATGTGTTATCCTGCTTGAAGATGGTGCCTCTGAGGACACTGAGGCTCTAGTTTAGTTTGCCAGCCCTTTTCCTAGGCACTATTATGCATTAAACCTTTAAAATAAGTCTTTACCCAGGATTCAGTTCGGTCTGACATATCATAATTAATTCACTGCTACAGGTTGGAGGTAGATGGTTTCAGGGAGGGAATGGTTTGCCGTTACAGGCTGTTGTGATGCACTGTTCTCATTTGACTGTTGTCCTGTCCATAGTGACCCTAAGATGGCGGCTACACTTTGAGTTCGTCACAGCACGAGAGCCGGTGGAGCCTCCCACTGTTATGCAGAGCCAATCAGAAGTCACGGTGTGGACAGGGACGGAGCAGGTGGACGTGGACACCTTCAGCTGGGACCTGCCAGTTAAAGTGCTGCCCACCAATCCAGCACTGGCTTCATATGTTTCTCAGTTTACAGGGACCAATAGCATCAGTATCTGAGTGGGGAGAAAGTGTGTGTGTGTGTGTGTGTGTGTGTGTGTGTGTGTGTGTCCTGGTTGTTTTATTTGTTTTAATCCTTTTGCAGTGCAATGATTATGTGGATAAACAGATTTGTCAAGTCATACTGAACACTTTTACCATTTTTGATGTGACCCACATCGGACCTTTTGAATATTTATTGTATTTGTCAGCCTTACGTACTAATCTACATCATTTTACATGAAATGTCTAATAAGCTGCTCTATTTTTTTATGCAGATGTATTCTGTATTTGGTATGAATTTCTCTACAAGTTACAGAAGACAGTGTTGTACAGAGATTGCTAAAGAAAGTGTTTTGAGCTCGACAAATAAACATACTGATAACATACAAGAATATATTCTACTACTTTCCATGACAGCACTAAGAAAATGTTATTTATATGTCCATATTTTATTCAGATTAATGTGGCAAGATACACAAGAAATAAAACTAACACGCTACAGCAGAAGGAGCTTATTATTTACAGATGTGCATTAGGTGGACTATGAAACTGCACCTCAAATCTACTTCAATTCTTTAAGTAGAATTTCCAGGTCATGAGTACTGATCTAGGCAAACAGTTGTTACTGTACGAGTATAGTGGCTACAGGTGAGGTACGCTATCAGCCTGACTGATGAAAAGATCCTTTGTTGCCTTGTTATCCTGCTAGTTCCCTGTTCATACTCCCATGGCTGGGGTCCACGTCGTTGCCCTCGCCCGGCATGCAGGGCAGACGTGGGTCAGAGGCCATCACCATGGTCACCTTGCAGGTCGGAGACTCGACTCGCACCTCACACCAGGGGGGGAAGTCCACGGGCCGGTGCACACTGAGGATGGGAACGTCGGGATTAGCGACATGAACACGATCCGCGGCTTCAGCGGGAGATCTGGGGCGTAACGTCACTCAAACATGCTCGCTACTGGTTAGTGGGGAGGTGCTCCTAGAGGGGAGAGGAACTAACGTTTCACAGCATCCCACCCCGACTGGGTGCAGACAGGTGCACTGCAGACAGCCCTGCTCCATCCAGCTGTCTCCCAGAGAGTATCGCCTCCCCTCGTACTCACACACAGCTGTGGAGGCACACAGCAGGAATTTATTTTTTTAAGTTTCATAAAACAGAGCAACCGTGACATCAGCTTCTGAGAGTGTCTCGTTCTCTCCATCTGCTCACATAACTGCTCGTGTATTCGTATTTTATTGAGCCTCTAATACTATAGGAAGTAATTACATTAGACACTCCAACCATTCAAAGCTGCCAGGGAAGGTCAAATCAAGTACACCTGGTTTCATTAGGCTCCTTTCTCTAAACATCAAGAGTTGTAAGCAGTGGCAACACCAGTAATCAGATATCTGATAAAGTGTTATTTGTGCACATGGTGCCTATAATGCAGATTGATCTCACCTTGAGAATTGAAGTGACATTCCATCGGCGCTGCCGAACAGGTTGCCCAGATCGAGATGCCAACGAAGAACATCTTCACCCACTGTTCCGCCATTTCTTTTCTCTTCCTCTATCACTTGTTCTCTGAATCTCCCTTCGTTTTCGCACCTACATTTATACCAATGACAAGCCCACCCCCCTACACACACACTTTTATGGACCTGGGGTGCAGGGAGGGCTTTGCCCCCACTATGAGGCGTGGCATTGCCAAGAGGGGGCAGATTGGTTTGGGGGTGGGGGTGTTGGAGAGGAAAACGGCTGTGGCTTGGCACCGTTCGATCTGTTTCTCTGGAGTTTGCTGTTCTCTGCTCCACCGGGCATGACCTCGAAAAATGATAGAAATACTGACGCATCCTGAGATGACTAAGAGCGAGGGAAGGAGGGAGAGGTGAAAGTGAGGAGAGAGGTGAGGCAGGAGGCAAGAGAACGAGTGTAAGAAGAAGGGATGGCTATCCTACATAGCCAAGGCCATTGCGTCAGTGTTACCTAATCATCAACGCCTAATATAGTTGTCACCTGGCCGGCCCCATGCTGAGGAATTCTGAGGGTGGTCACCTCCTCATCAGCACCATTGACAGGCAGGTGCTACTGATCTCTGAAGGCAAAATTCACCCGGAGGTTACTAGGTAGTCGTCAAAAACACACAACACACACGGGTTTCTGTCGCTTCAGGGCTGGAGGCAGTGAGTCTCTCCTGCTTCCACAGACATAGCTCACAATGCCATTACGTGTCCATTTTGTGACTGCACATGGTCATAGTCCAGCGGGTGTCTTCAGTGGGTGTTTGGAGAGAAACCTATAAAGGAGCTAAGACTTTTTTTTTACACCATTTTTCAAGAGTATGTGTGTATGTGTGTGTATGCTCAAAGAAACAGTAATGTTCCATTCATTATTTCAGTCTCTGATTTTGTTGGGTGTTTGTGATTTAGATGTTGAGTAAAGCTGGCACTGGGATGTGTGTAGATATACATTTTGTCTGTAAGGTAGAGAAAGGATGATGTAACGCCTTTGAATGGATTAAAAACACTTTCTAGTTAAACTGCTATCGAGTGGATGTGTGTGTGTGTGTGTGTGTGTGTGTGTGTGTGTGTGTGTGTGTGTGTGTGTGTGTGTGTGTGTGTGTGTGTGTGAGTGGGGGGTGGGTGTTTATGTCTTCAGTTAGAGAGTATTTAAGTGATGAGTTGAACCGATGTGCGGACACAAGAAGGCATGTGTTGAACACTAAGAAGATAAAACTCCTCGAGCCAGAGCCAGACATTACATCGTCTCCTTCGCATTAGCTCACCGCTCATCCTTTTTGCTATCAAGGTGGAAAAAATTGTGATAGGAGAAACAGGCCTTATATTAGGAGGCCCTGGGGCCCCACAATTCTCTGTGTGAAGCATACATGCCCCTGTCACCTCCACTGTAGTTTGAGAGGCGTTGAAAGCTCCTCACCACGTCAGGCCCGTGTTGCTGCTATTCAGTGGCTGGGACACACGCCACAGTGTGGACAGAGTGAGTCACGCTGCCCTCAGCTCCCGCTCCGTGTCTCTGAGGAGCTGGGCTTCACTACCGGCCCTCTGCAATGCCTATCAACTCTTCACTACTGTACTGTGTCTTTGTAAATAGCAACGAATCCATTCGTGTAAAACAGAACATAGTGTGAGTTCATGTATGAAGGTTTGAGAGGCTCCATGCTTTGCCTGACCAAGCTCAAGAAGCCAACATGGATGTGCATGTAAGGGAGAATGGTCAGTAAAAGGGAGAAAGGCCAGTATAAGGGAGGAACTGGGCCTCACCTGTGACCCCGAGGAGCAGTCTGGATGAAAACAAGAGCCTTAGTCCTCTTAAACAGCCTCTTAACACTGAGTTGAACATGTAATAGAGGTGCAGTGCTGGCGTGTACACTGGCTCATCACACTGATTTACATGTAACTTCGAACCAGCCCTCTGCTGAGAGAAGACAGAGTTCCAAGGTTGAATTTTGGACAGTGATCGGGATCAAAACCTGGCTGCACATGAATGTGAGTGAAATGGAGGAACAATACGTTTCCTTGCTGGTTTTATTGTCTTGGTCTGTCCTGTGCCTTCAAGCAGAAGGGCAGAAAGCACGTTTTGCATGCAGAAGTGAACAAGGATGATGTGTTGAGGACATTCAAGCTCAGTGTTTCTGTGTACAGAATTTAAGAGACGCTGTCACCGGCAATACTGGTGATATCACTGTGCTCCAGGTCCAAGCTGTAGTTGTTAAATATGTAAATATGTTCGGAGTTCAAGCCACTTGATGCCCAATCCATAAAGAAAGGATGAAAATGGTGAAAAATGATATTCTCCTGGTGTCAAGGACTGCTCAGATTCTTGTGCTTAAATAAAATGTATTATTTAATCTTTAATTTAGCCAGGCAAGTCTTTAAGAACATATTCTTATTTACAATTTGCTTCTAGGTTTGATTCCTTTATTTGGTTTTATTCCAGCACATTTAGATGTAACTGGAGTTTCAAACTCTGAGATATCAAATAAACTCCTTTCAAGGAAATTACACATGAAATGGAATTTTAAAAAGAAGCATATATCCAAACATTCTGCTCTACATCGTGGCATTTTTGTGTTAACACAAATTTGCAATAAACATTGGAGGCTTGTTTGTAAAGACAGTTCATTGTTGTTCTCTTGCACTTTAAGCAGTAACATTACAATACATATAAGTCATACCTGGAATAAAGAATTAGTTACATTTATAAAATAAATACTGTTGTTGTAAACAATATCTTTAGTACAAAACAATACATTTCTGCCCAACATTCTGGCATATATAGTTTACCTATAATTCAGATAATTAATGGTAATTGGTGCAATTTATTCGTAAATTCTGTTCAAGAACGTTCATCGAAAAGGACAGATTAAGTTTGTTCCTTTTTACTTTCCGTCCGTAGTACAACCAGGAAGCGACTCGAACTCCGTGTAGACCAAACAAGTCAATTCCAGTCAGTCGGATGCAAGTTTCGACTGCGCTTGTGATCGATAAACGTGGTATCGATTGTGCATGCCTGTTTTGTTTTTGTTATATTCTCCTCGAGGAAGAGGACGCACCATGGAAATACAGACGTCTTTAAAGACTGACATCACCATAATTCATGACCGCCCGAGCGGTTGTTTATAATCAGATTGTTTGATACATATACTGATTTAATGCGGCGCAGGCGGGTTTCTTTGAGCTGCTAAGCTGGAAGCTAACCGCACTCAGTAGAGGGGGCTCTCTCTGTCTCTCTCTCTCTCTGTCTCTCTCTCTCCTTAGGCCTTAATAACTACACTAACATTACCGCAGTCTCAATAATATTGTATACCAATTGGTATTGTTTTCATAAATTAACGATGGATACAGACAAGTTTAATTATGTGTACAGTTGCGACCTGGACATAAATGTCCAACTCAAGATGTAAGTATTGGTTATTGTTTTAATGCCACAACGAACCACCGTCTAATTAGACTTAACTCTGAGTTAACTGACTTTGCTAATGTACCTTATGGTGTTTGTACGCTTTCCAGTTATTTCTAACAAGGCACGTTAGTTCCACAGCGCTTCTTTTGTTGTTGTCTTGTTTATTAAGCCATGCCTGGCAAGACAGTGACTCCTTCAATAGTTTTTATTGGCTGGAGAGAGCTTTTGGGTCTGGGGGCGGCTGTTGACATCATTCACGTCTGTTGACATCATTCACGTCTGTTGACATCATTCACGTCTGCTGACATCATTCACGTTCGGACAGACTTTTGCCCTCGTGCTGTTTTCGTGATCGCCGTTAACGAGCGGACGTCTTCAACCAGGATCATGAATAACATTCCGAATTTTGCTAAACCGTTTGTGTTTTATTCGTCTGCACACCCACATAACGGATCTAGTGTCATTGCATACTTCTGTTTCATCAGTGCGACTGCTGAATCTCTCTGTACCAATAAACGATCAGGGAGAAGATGTTACCGTACATTAGGGTCTATTAAACTACTCAAGTTCTCTGTAATAAGCCATTCATGTGGAGGGCCATGTTGTGAAATGATAAACACAATCCTAGGAACGTTGATGATACTCAGTCTGTCTTCCACAGAGGTAGTTTGGAAGGTAAACGGGGACAGAAGAGCTACAAGGCTTTGCTCGAAGACCCGATGCTGCGTTTCTCTGGCCTCTACCAGGAGAACTGCTCTGACCTATATGTTACCTGCCAGGTGTTTGCAGAGGGCAAACCACTGGCCTTGCCTGTTCGCACGTCCTATAAAGCCTTCAGTACACGCTGGAAGTAAGTACTTCTCAATAACCTTGCCTCATCAGTTGAGGTATCGGAATCCTGATTTCCCACGTGATGTTATTAATAAAGCACAAAGGAATATTATATATATATAGTTTTCTGAAAAACGCCTTGTATTACTGTCATCACTGCACGTGTCTCAAGCTCAGAGAAGATTCGATAGTCCGTGCAAAAGCCTCCAGGTATGTGTGCTGTTTGTTTCCACTGAATACAGGCGTATGTGCTGTTTTACAGCTGGAACGAGTGGCTGAGGTTACCAGTGAAGTATCCCGACCTGCCACAGAGCGCTCAGGTGGCACTCACTGTGTGGGACGTCTATGGACCCGGCCGGGCCACACCTGTAGGGGGCGCCACCGTCACCCTGTTTGGGAAGTATGGGTGAGGGTCTATCACACATTCATGATTTCCACCCCAGCACCACCTACCCCAGGCCCCTCAGGAAACGGCCGTTTGTGCGAGTGCTCTAACGGTTCCCGCCCTCGCTCCACCCTCCCCGGTCCTTGTCTCCACCTCGCAGAATGTTCCGTCAAGGCATGCATGACCTGAAGGTGTGGCCCGGGGTGGAGGGCGATGGCTCTGAGCCCACCAGTACTCCAGGGAGGTCCAGCAGCACCCTGGCCGAGGACCAGATGGGCAGGCTGGCTAAGGTGGGTGCAGGGGCCCACACCAGCGCTAATGTGCTTCAGAGGGGAGGATCCTGGGAGACTGTGAGGGGGTTTATGCGTACAGAGAACATGCACATGAGAGTCTGCACATGAAAGGGAAAGAGAATGAGTGTGTGTGTGTGTGTGTGTGTGTGTGTGTGTGTGTGTGTGTGTGTGTGTGTGTGTGTGTGTGTCTGTGTGTGTGAGAGAGTGAGAGTGTGAGTTTGAGAGTGTGTGCATACATGCATATGCGCGGATGTGGTATGCAAGTTGAACAGGACATGATTTAACTGCTGTCTGTTCCAGGGTCCAGACCTGGAGCTACTTAGTGACGTGAGTATAAGAATAAACACAGGACCAGAATGGTGAATGTGTTCAAATGCGTGTGTGCGAGTGTGTTTTGAATAAGTGTGGACAGGTTGTTTTAGGGCATCTGATCCCCTTTTTTACTTCATGTGCTGCCAGCATTCAGTCTGCAGTCAGGGAGTTGCACTCGGTGCATTAATGTCCTCCGTTCAACGTTCTGCTTTTAAAACTAGATTTCTCTATTAGAATTCGTTCTTCTCTTTTGACATCACATTATTTTGACTTAGAAAAGCATTTGAAGTGGAATTGTTGCAAATTAGTTGATATGAAGTCGCGAGCTCACAGTGGCGTTTGTGTGACTAACCCCACGCGGCCTATGTGTCTGGCTGTCTGCGTTTGTCGTGTCGGGCGTCTTTAAGGAACGTGAAATCGTAACCGTGTTGCACTGGGAGCACTGTGAACCGTCCTGGTTTTGGGTCCAGTTTGCACCCCCACGGAGTGATTTGCTTGGCTCGTGAGTGTGAGTGCGTGTGTCTGTCGTTTGATCCTGACACGCTGATGTGCCTGGACTGGCTGAGGGTTTGTCAACTGCACGATGTGCTTCTCCCACTCTCGTGTGTTGTTCTATCACACTCACCCAGGCTCACAAGATCCATCTCCTCCCTTTTTCTCTCTGTCTGTCTCTTTCTCCCTGTCTCTCCCTCTGTCTGTCTCTCGCTTTCTTTACTTCCTAGCTGACCAAGGCTCATCGGCAGGGCCACATGGTGAAGGTGGACTGGCTGGATCGCTTGACCTTCAGAGAGATTGAGATGATCAACGAGGTGAGAACAACAGTCAGAAACGAACACGTAACAGCAGCTGTTTAAGAAACGTTCTGAAGCATCAGTGTGTTCTTCACAGAGTGAGAAACGTAGTTCGAACTTCATGTACCTCATGGTGGAATTCCCTCGTGTGAAGAGTGGAGAGAGGGAGCACAGCATCGTCTACTATGAGAAGGTTTGCACACTTTCACTTGTCCAAATATCAGTATGCCCCCCCCCCCCCCCCCCCCCCGACAGCCCCCTGCATATTTCATAACCAAGTGTGTTTTTCCTAGTAACATGTTTCTGTTTCTTCAGGATGGAGATGAAACGTCCCCGGTGCTGACCAGCTCTGACATAGTTAAGGTCCCTGACCCCCAGATGTGCATGGTGAGTGTCTGGGAGGCAGTGGGCCACTTCTGTGGAAGAGCTCTGGGGGCTTAGCGGGGTAGAGGGTGGCGGGAGCCAGCACGGCAGGCGTGGAACTTTGACCTGTACCTGTGGCCGTAGGAGAATCTGGTGGAGAGCAAACATCACAAGCTGGCCCGCAGTCTTCGTAGTGGGCCGTCCGACCACGACCTGAAGCCCAACGCTGCCACCAGAGACCAGCTCAACGTGAGTGAGGGACACGCTGTGTGTGTGTGTGTGTGTGTGTGTGTGTGTGTGTGAGACTGAGGGGCACGCACTAATTCTGTGAGTGTGTGAGCTGCATGAATTTTAATACAGTTCTTGTTTGTGTCTGCAGATCATCGTCAGTTACCCTCCCACCAAGCAGCTGAGCTCAGAAGAGCAGGACCTTGTGTGGAAGTTCAGATATTACCTCACCACTCAGGAAAAGGTGTGTGTGTGTGTGTGTGTGTGTGTGTGTGTGTGTGTGTGTGTGTGTGTGTGTGTGTGTGTGTGTGTGTGTGTGGAATAAGCACCTTCATTACAGGTCAGGAGACGTTGAGGAACGGTGTTCTGTCGGTTTCTGAATTCCTACATGTCAATAACGCACTCCAACCATGCGTGCGTGCGTGCGTCTTTCCCACAGGCCCTCACTAAGTTCCTGAAGTGTGTGAACTGGGCGCTGCCGCAGGAGGCCAAGCAGGCGCTGGAGCTGCTGGGGAGGTGGAAGCCCATGGACGTGGAGGACTCCCTGGAGCTGCTCTCCTCCCAGTTCTCCAACCCCACCGTCCGCCGCTACGCCGTGGCACGCCTGCAGCAGGCCGACGATGAGGTCAGCGCCTGGGGGCGGGGCCACGACCTCCCACTGTCTTTAATACCGCCGAGTCAGACGTGTACAACGCACACCGGGACTTTTACGCTATAAATGCCACAGTAGCCAGCTGTGTTTATTGAGGAGTCCGATTGACCGGTTGTCTCTGCTCACCGCATGACCGGTTGTCTCTGCTCACCGTATGACCGGTTGTCTCTGTTCACCGTATGGTTCTTTCTGGTGCTGCAGGATCTCCTGATGTACCTGCTGCAGCTGGTCCAGGCTCTGAAATATGAGAACTTCAATGATATCCAGGGTGGCTTAGAGCCAGGCAGCAAACGGGACAGCCAGGGCGGGCTGGGAGAGAGCTCCACCCTCGGAGACCTGGACAGGTAGGTGGACACACATCAACACCACCTGGACAGGTGAGTGGCCAGACGTCTGCCCGGACGCCTGCGTTCACTCTAAATCAACGTTTAGTGTATGAATAGGAAAAAAAGTTAAAAAAGGGAAACTAAAGTAAGAATAAAACCTGTTAAACTGTTGGAATTATGGATAAGTTCTCAGATTGCATCGGCTACTATGGCAACCCCCAGCACACAGAAGGGCAAAGAGGTGGCAGATGGAGAGAGTCTGGAGGTAAGAGCAGGAGACGGTGGTGGTGGTGGTGGTGGTGGTGTTATTATTCATGGTGATATGTAAATATCTGTGATGTTTGTTCTACAGCAAGATCTGTGTACGTTCCTCATATCACGTGCCTGCAAGAACTCGACACTTGCAAACTACTTGTACTGGTAAGTGTAAACGTATGTATCTCTCTACATAGAATAAATTGGATTTCAGTAGGTTTATGTGCGAATGCATGTACATTAGGGATGTGGAGATTCACCGATTCACATTGGTGAATCGGTACACATGTCTGCGATACGACTGCATCGATAGATTCAACGTGCATCGAGTTTAATTTGCGGGCGAATTCACGATGCATCGCCTTCAGTGAGGCGGTCACGCAATCTGCAAACAATGCCGTGGGGCTAAATACGTTAGTAGCACAACGAACCTGGCGACACGCATGAAAAGACGGCACGGTGTGGACATCTCTGCGGCCGCTACCCCCCTCGTAACCCCCCCGCTCAACAACTTACGTTCGTGAGTGTGTCGCATCGCATCGCATTTGTATCGCATCGCATCGACAAGGGGTTTCAGAGTATTGCAGTTATATCGCATCGTTGGCAGTGTATCGAGATGTGTATCGAATCTAGCTTAGTGGTGACGATATACATCCCTAATGTACATGCATGTGTGAGTGTGTAGGTGTGTATCAATCATCTCCTCCTGTTTTCTCCTCGTAAAGGTACGTTATAGTGGAGTGTGAAGACCAGGACACACAGCAGCGAGACCCAAAGACTCATGACATGTACCTGAATGTGATGAGACGGTTCAGCCAGGCTCTGCTCAAGGTGAATACACACACACACACACACACACACACACATATATACACACACACACACATACATACACACACACACACACATATACACACACACACCTACTGACACACACACACACACACACACACACTCATTCTGTCTCTCTCAGGGTGATAAGAACGTCAGGGTGATGCGTTCTCTGCTGGCTGCACAACAGACGTTTGTTGATCGACTAGTTCAGCTCATGAAAGCCGTTCAGAGAGAGAGTGGAAATCGCAAGAAAAAGGTACACGCAGGCACACCTGGGAGTTTCCACCCACGTGCATGTCCACGCGGGGCGAGTTTGGTCTAACGGGAGGTGTGTGTGTGCGTCTGGCAGACTGAGAGGTTACAGACTCTGCTGGCCGATAATGAGAAGGTGAATCTGTGTGAGATGGAGCCCATCCCCCTCCCTCTGGAGCCCCAGGTGCGCATCAGAGGAATCGTCCCAGACACCGCCACGCTCTTCAAGGTACCGCACCCACACAATCACCCACACCCTCGCTCGCACCCGCGCCCACACCATCACCCTCCACCTCCATCTACACACTTAGCCATTCTGTTTCCTCACAACCATCTTGCTGTTCCTTGTAGATTTGCTTGTGTGATTGAAATAATATCAGGAAATAATATCCTAATCCTTTTCCACTCGTTCCTCCCTCTCTCTCTCTCTCTCTCTCTCTCTCTCTTCCTCTCTGTCTCTCTCTCTCTGTTTTGTTTTTTTCTGTCTGCGTTGTTCTCTCGGTGGTTCTGAACCAGAGTGCCCTGATGCCTGCTAAGCTGATCTTCAAGGCTGAAGATGGCGAGCTGTATCCGGTTATCTTTAAGCACGGGGACGACCTGCGACAGGATCAGCTCATCCTGCAGATCATCTCACTCATGGACAAGGTCTGTCACACAGTCCCATCTGTCCCTCACACACACGCAGTCACATGATCATCTCACTCATGGACAAGGTCTGTCACACAGTCCCATCTGTCCCTCACACACACGCAGTCACATGACCGCCATACTGCCCTGATACTTCATACTGCATGTAGGGGACAGGAGTTCCACATGTGCTCTTACACACACACACACACACACACACACACACACACACACACACACACGTGCTGTAGAGGGAGACTTTATCTCCAGCAACTTCCCTGTTGTTTATAGCTGCTGAGAAAAGAGAATCTGGACCTGAAGCTGACGCCATACAAAGTGCTGGCGACCAGCACCAAACACGGTCAGTAGCACCAAACACGGTCAGTAGCACCAAACGCGGCGCTTTCACCCCAACCAATCAGAGCTGTTTACATGTGAGCCTTCATGTCCCCGCTGTGTCTCTGGGTGCGATCATGTCCCCGCTGTGTGTCCACGTGCCAGGATTCATGCAGTTTGTGCAGTCCGTCCCTGTGGCTGAAGTCCTGGCTACTGAAGGCAACATTCAGGTAGGAGCGTCCGTCACTGTTGGTTCACGGGTGCCACAATACTTCAGTGTCCAGATTTCACAGCTTCACCACTGTAAACAGCGTCTGTATTCACAATGGCCTAATGACCAGGAGGTTCATAAAGGGGCATCAATGACAGAATCTGAACAATCCGTGTAAATGGATGTGAACCGTAGCTAGAGCTGTGGGCTGGATAAGAACGCCGCCCTGCATGTAAGCACAGATGTCTCACAACCGCGTAGCCATGACTGCTTATGACCTTTTGACCATGTTAAAGGATTTTGGTTCCTGTGTATATTTACATGCTCTGGCATTAAAGCAACATAATACAAACGAAAGATTTACTTTCTGCAGGTAGAGATTATTTGAGGCAGATGTGTGTAAAGTGTTTTGTATTTGGTAAATAGTTGAATAGAAACATTTAGGAAAATCTCACCTTGCAGAGTTTCTTCCGGAAATACGCCCCCAGTGATAAAGGACCCTATGGTATCAGCTCTGAGGTCATGGACACCTACGTGAAGAGCTGTGGTGAGCCACGCCTCCCCCTGCTGGTTCGGGTCTGGGATAAAGATGAGGATTCGTCTTGTGCGAGTCTGTGTGTCAGTAGTGTTTGTGACCTCTGTGTGTGTGTGTGTGTGTGTGTGTGTTCCAGCTGGCTACTGTGTCATCACCTACATCCTTGGAGTCGGGGACCGACATCTGGACAACCTGCTCCTCACCAAGACCGGTACTGTCCTGCAGCACGTAGGTTTGTGTCCCTGCTTATCCACGTAACGCCGCGGTGTGTGAGACGTCTGCTGTGGTCCTACAGGGAAGCTCTTCCACATCGACTTTGGCTACATCCTGGGACGGGACCCCAAACCGCTGCCTCCACCCATGAAGCTGAGCAAGGAGATGGTGGAGGGCATGGGGGGCATGCAGAGCGAACAGTACCAGGAGTTCAGGAAGCAATGCTACACCGCCTTCCTGCACCTGCGCAGGTAACACCCACGCTGGTATCACTGCACGTGAGACGCTCGCGCTGGTATCACCGCACGTGAGACGCTCACGCTGGTATCACCGCACGTGAGACGCTTGCGCTGGTATCGCCGCACGTGAGACGCTTGCGCTGGTATCGCCGCACGTGAGACGCTCGCGCTGGTATCGCCGCACGTGAGACGCTCGCGCTGGTATCGCCGCACGTGAGACGCTCGCGCTGGTATCGCCGCACGTGAGACGCTCGCGCTGGTATCGCCGCACGTGAGACGCTCGCGCTGGTATCGCCGCACGTGAGACGCTCGCGCTGGTATCGCCGCACGTGAGACGCTCGCGTTGGTATCGCCGCACGTGAGACGCTCGCACTGGTATCACCGCACGTGCTTTATCAGCTAAGGTTCATGCATTTATATGCTGCCGTTGTCTTCCAGATATTCAAACCTCATTTTGAACCTGTTTTCCCTAATGGTTGATGCCAATATTCCAGACATCGCTCTGGAGCCTGACAAGACCGTTAAAAAGGTGTGTGTGTGTGTGTGTGTGTGTGTGTTACATGTGCACTTTGTCCCGTATGTCTGTTGTTCTGACTCTGCTGAGAAACATTTTGTCAAATATCCAAAGCTGTAAAATGTATATCTTTTCCCAGCTATCTTCATTTTCCAGCCTGTATATTTCGACGCTCTGTGTCCACGCAGGTGCAGGACAAGTTCAGACTGGACCTGTCGGACGAGGAGGCTGTGCACTACATGCAGAGTCTGATAGACGAGAGTGTGGGGGCTCTGTTTGCTGCTGTGGTCGAGCAGATACACAAGTTTGCACAGGTACGTGTGTGTAACAGTGACACCTGGTGGTAAGCCCGCTGTAGTGTCTCTTGGTCTCTGTCCTCGTACCTTATTTTATTTTTTTCCCCTCACAGTACTGGCGCAGGTGAGGAGACATGGACGCGTATGAAGTGGAGACGTGGACGCATGTTGCCATAGTAACCTAGGCGGGAGAGGACACGTGAGAGTAGAGTTAAGGAGTGACGGGTGCCAAGATCTGCTGGGTCCTAGTGCGAGAACGGCAGCGTTTCCTCCGCTGGAAACTGTCTGGGCACTGTTATGTTTCTGTAAATATTATTATACAGACTATATCAAATTGTATTTCATTGTTTATGTATAAAATCATAGCAAAATATAGAAACTTCTTGAAGGCTGTGGATTCATCCTTTTGGTTGAGGTCTTATTGATTTTTTTCTCCAGTCAGTTCTGTCAGTGCAAATGAAGACGGCGAACTTGCAGCCGGAAACATACAGATATTGGTGCTGTGGTTTGCAAAAGTAAATATTTGATTTACACAAATTAAAACTGTATACTTTGGCTGTAGGCATCAAGATTCTCATATAATTAATGTAAAGAGAGATACGTCAGTCAGAGTAAGTCACCAACTGAGTAAGTCTCCTGTCAAACCGATTCTTTTGAGTCTCAACATTCATCATGATCAATATGCTAAGTACACAAGAAGATGTGGCACGTGTATTTGAACTGTAAAAATAAGAGCATAAGTGACTTGTAAATTAACAATCCTTAATGATTCATGGAATTAGCACACTGGCCAGGAAGGCAGAAATATTAACAAACTTAAATGAAACATACAGATGACACACTGCACAATCTCCACATATCGAGCGGTGCAAACGCTCCCGCGTGGGACTTTTCCGCGCGCCACCTCATGCGCTCAATTGGTTTTTTTTTTCGCAGTGTTTTTCAGCTCTCGCAGTTCAGGTTTGTGGCTTGTGGCTTTATTAAAGCAGCATTTCGTTCCTCTCGTTATCGCTCCCGTCTTTTTTATTTTCATTTCGGTCAACTCGAAACTTGACATTTAATACTCCAGGCTTCAGTGAGGCGAGAGCCGGCACCGCTAGCTGTTTAATCGACACTGCGTACGTTGTCGATGGAATAATTTGCTGCGCGCCTCACAGAAAGGTCATACTGGCACAAAACCATAAACCCTCCACTCTCAAAGTACAGAGGGCCGAATGAACTGCATTTTCCAAAGGTTTAATCAGCATGAAATAAGGCCAAACTAACCAGAGCAAACGGGGTGGGGGTTAACGTCACAAGAAAACAATAATTACAATTAAACCCTTACACAGCAGTGATATTTAGCCAGTGTCATCAGCGTTTCTCTTGCTCCATATAGGTTTTTTCTGCTTCTCAAACCTTCCAGAAAAATGGCCATGTCAGCAAACTGCTATACATGTAAAGGCAGTGAACTATGACACATAGGCCATGGAAAGCAAGGACAGGCAACAGTGAGTCAGGGAGGGGAGGGGAGGGGGCCTCTGGCTTTTGAGAGGAAAGAGAGAACACCCCCCCCCCCCTCATGCTTGCCCAAAACAAATGAGTCCACAGGGGGTAAAACCATCATGTGAGAATTTATAGCTGCCTACCAAAATGAGTCACACCAGTGCAGGGGGGGTAATCCCAAAACCAACATGAAATCTGGAGTCTAATAACCCCAAGCCAGCCCTTTCCAGTTCACCATTTATTTGATTTATTCACACATAAAAAATAAAATGACTCCATGTACAAGCGTGTCCTAGACAGCCCCAGAAGGACTCCAGTTTGTGAACTGCGTAAAAGTGTGTATGCTTAGAAATCATGCAAAGATCCAAAGAGTTTTCGGTCTGTTTAGGTTTACAGTAGTAGGCAAAATAAAGTTCTCAGGTACAGCTAGAATGCTGGAAGGGGTTTTGAAACAGTCTGGGTCAAGTTAGAAGATGACCCAGCTAGTCTATATTTAGGAGAGTCCCAGTGCTTGAACTTTGATGTCCGAGCTCATGTTCTGAGCTCCCTGATCTTCTGCAGCCGGTGCCTGTGTGTCCTGTTCACCGGTCAGAAGCAGACCAGCTAGGTGATGAAGATCCACATCCTCCCCCTGTGCTCCAGCCAGCCTGACGGAGCTGAGTGGGATCCCCGGGAGCCCCAGAAGAGCCGGTTCCCACAGCCGCGTGGACTCCGGCCCTCCAGCTGGAGACAGACAGCCATCTGCCTCCAGGTCTCCAGGGTAGTCGCAGTGTCCCGGGTAGATGTGGTGTTGGAGCACAGGTGTAGCGTAGTACCCGGCTCCGAGGCTCAGGGAGGGGGCTCGGTCCGAAAAGGGCTCGGAACCATCCAAGCTGGGGAAGGAGATGATGGAGAGATGGTCAACCACAAAGACCTCTTCCTCCTGGGATGCCAGTCTCAGTCCATCCTCAAACTGGTCCTCCTGGTTCACACTCTGAAGAGACCACTGCACACAAATGTACATAAAATATCAAAAGAAGTTTTTTAATGTACATAAAAATGAAATACATCCATTATCCAGCACTAACCTGTGCCAAATCTCAAAGAAATCACACTTTCCTGACTTTAACTAAAGAGTAATAAATATTTATGAACACCAGGTACGAAGCCAACATCTTAATTAGCCCAATAATGTTTTCAATGAAGCCCAAATCCCTCAGTACCAAAGGTTTAGGGAGTGTGTTGTCCGACGAGCCCCACCAAATCCAAAATCCACATACAGCAATGAGGAGAGAAGACATCAGCATGCCACATAATCCCAGTATAAACAAGTTCAGGTTCTCTGGAAGGAAGGAATAAATAAATGAACACACAAACACATTACTGGAAGGAAGTTTGGGTGATCTTGGGGCATCTAAGAAAACACATTTGCCATAAAGTCCATAAGAAAAGAACACAAGGAACATGAACCAGGTCAGAATTCAACCGGCCCCCATAGGGCTGAGGAGAACATCTCACCCAGCGCAGGCACGCTCACACACTGGGGGCTGGAGAGGGGGGAGGAAGCCAGAGAGACCACGACACAGTACTCCTGACCTGCTGACAGCCACACAAACTCCACGCTGAAGGACCTGCCCTTCTGTACCAGGTTACTGCGAGTCTGGGAGGGAAACAAACCCATCAAAGGTGAAGAAGTGCAACACACATAAGTGGATCCAAGAGAATGATTCTGAGAATAAAAATCTGCAGAATTATTCTGGAAATTGTTTTGACAAATGCTTGATATCTAATGACTATTTCTATTTTCCAAGAAAAAATAAGCAATTTATCTGGATGTTTATGTACATATACAGCTCTAGGAAAAATTAAGAAACCACTGCAAAGTTTTCTAAAAATCTGCTTCTCCATTTCAGTGTCAGTTGAATTCCAAGTTCACCTCATTCTACTTGATGTGCTTCTGATTAGGTGATCACATGAACCAAATCTTATTTACTGAGGAGAAGTATAAGAACACTGCTGTGGTCACAATAATCTTGCAATAAGAGTTGAAAAGAAAAGTCTTGAGTGAGGAAAGCAAGATCAGAGGGACACAGAGAGCGTTATGTTGCTTCCATCCTTCGAACGTCTAAGACTGCAGTTACAAGGTCAAGCAGCAGACACTGGGGACAACAAAACTACAGACCGGCAGAGGGCGAAACAGACTCTCCACTGATCAGGTTGACCGTCACCTTATTCGAATGACAGTCAGCAACCACAGGACTCAAGTGACCTACAAAAGGAACGGCAAACGGCTGCTGGGGTGAAGTGCATGGCAAGAAGAGTTTGTAGCAGGCTCTTAGAGACAGAGCTCAAGTCATGTAGAGCTAGAAGAAAGCCTTTCATCAATGAGAAGCAAAGGAGAGCCAGGATGAAATTTGCAAAAGACCATAAGGATTGGACCATAGAGGACTGGAGTAAGCTCATCATCTCTGAGGAGTCCAATTTTTAACTTGCTGCCTTCTGCTCTGGCAGTGTCCCCCTAACTCTGAGGACACAGCTAGGTCAATCAATGTGTGGCTGAAGGACCACCAGATCAAGACCCTGTCATGGCAGCCCAATCTCCAGACCTGAACCCCACTGAAAACCTCTGGAAGTTAATCAAGAGGAAGATGGACACTCACAAGCCATCAAACAAAACTGCTTGAAGTTTTGCGCCAGGAGTGGCACAAGGTCACACAAAAGCAGTGTGAAAGACTGGTGGAAAACATGCCAAGATGCGTGAAAGCTGTTATTAAAAATTATGGTTATTCCACCAAATATTGATTTCTGAACTCTTCCCATGTTAAAACCAGGGGTGGAAAGTAACGCATTACATTTACCCTACTTATGTTACTGTAATTGAGAACTTTTTATGAGTAATTTGTAATTTTCTGAGTAGTTTTTGAAATATGTAATTTTTACTTTTACTCGAGTAAATTTTGACCAAAGTAGTTTTACTTCGCTACATTTGAACCCCCTCATGTTACTGAGTAAAAAAATATTGATGGTGAAAAATTAAATGCGGGCAGAAATGTAAACTTCTGAGTCCCGGGACTGAAAGTCAATTGCGTTGTCAGGGCTGGTTCGGCTGCCAGTCCTCCTAACAACACTAGAGGCACCCGAGTCAGTCCTGTATGGAGTCAAATTAGGGTCTTTAATGGTGACGAAAAAAAAAATAATATCGCAAATATAAGATTAGCATTTTGCATTTTACGTTCCTAATTTGTTTCTGCAATACTTTCCCTCTTTTGCGTTTCTTTCTTTTCTTTGCGTTTCACATTTTATGTTGCTGCTTTTTTTTGCAATACTTTCTCCCTTTTGCGTTTCTTTCTTTTGTTTGCGCGTCACTGCTTTTCTTTGCGTCTCGCATTTTACGTTCATAATTTTTTTTTGCGCTTCTCTCTTTTCTTTGCTCCGGTTTTACCCTCTGTGTGGGGGCCGGGAAAGAGGCGTGGCCAAGAGCGAAAGGCGTGCTGTGAACGTTCAGCGTCAGTTCAGCTTCCTTCCACTCGCTGAACTGAACTACTGCTGCAGCGCATCTGGTGTTAAAGGAAGAGAGAGGTCGGGTGTGTGCGAGGTGGTGGCACATTTCAGGGCATTGTTTTTATTCGCTCAGGTTTTCAAAAGATCATTTCAAACCGACCTCAGTAAAATGTTAATAATAATAATAATAAGAATAATAATAATGTATATTTTTTAAACGAAGTTTTAAAAGGGCACTTTCGTTGATAAAGGGCAGAGTTGGTGGTGCTTTAGCACCTGATGTCTGCACGCATATACCTGTGGTCCAGCTGGGCGACCGTCTGCCATGATACCAGTAACCAAATTGCCGCATTGTGTGACGGTTCAACTGATGACGCTGAACGTTCACAGCACGCCTTTCGCTCTTGGCCATGCCTCTTTCCCGGCCCCCACACAGAGGGTAAAACCGGAGCAAAGAAAAGAGAGAAGCGCAAAAAAAAATTATGAACGTAAAATGCGAGACGCAAAGAAAAGCAGTGACGCAAACAAAAGAAAGAAACGCAAAAGGGAGAAAGTATTGCAAAAAAAAGCAGCAACATAAAATGTGAAACGCAAAGAAAAGAAAGAAACGCAAAAGAGGGAAAGTATTGCAGAAACAAATTAGGAACGTAAAATGCAAAATGCTAATCTTATATTTGCGATATTATTATTTTTTCGTCACCATTAAAGACCCTAATTTGACTCCATAGTCCTGGACTCTCCAGGCACAATCAGCAGTGATCCGTTTTTTTAGTCTCTATGGCTTCTTAAGGAAGCTTAGTGAAACGGATCACTGCTGAATCGTTTTGGCTCGGCTTCACGTCCTCAGCCTTTTCTCTTTCTATAACTATCTCCTGTGCTGCTTACTAGCCTACCTCAAGTTTTCCCCCTGCTTTATCTCTTCCTATCCGTTCTTCGTTTATTTTGGGAAGGCGTTCTGCGACCAAACAAAAGTTTCGTTTTCTCGCGTTGAGTTTTCTCCGCTTCTTTTCTGTTGCATTTTTCTCCCGTGTGTTTGCAGTCGAGCTTATTTTCTATGCGTTGAGTTTATTCCGTGTCTCGTGTGATTGGTTTTGCTGCTTTTGTGTGTGTGTGTGTGTGTGTGTGTGAGAACACACGCACACATTTTGTTCTTTGCGTTTTGTCAGCACTTGGGTCTACTACTCACTTGGTTTTGACGCGGTGTATATTGTTGGTACACATTACATGCGTGGTCTTGCCTTGTGCACGCCCTTTCCATTGTCTCATAATCAGGTCGTAATCCAGTGCACTTTTTTCCAAAAGGATGGGATTGTTCTATCTATCAGGATCTGTGGGATCCTGTGGACATTTTATTGTGAAAAGTGGAATCCTGTGGGCACTGAATTTTGAATAGTTGGATCTTGTGAGCGTTTTAAATAGTGGAATCGTGCGCATTTTGTTTTATTTTTAGATGTGGCATCCTGTGGGCACTTTAAAATTTATTTATGAGCATTTATTTATTTTAGTGCTGTCAATTCCAGGTGCCGCGATTAAAAGTCCTCACCAGGATTTTGCTCAGGTTTCCTGGATTGTGTTGATTCCACTCATTTTACCTGGATTGCTAATTAGAAAATCTAGCAAGCTTGAGCAAAATCCTGGTGAGGACTTTTAATCGCGGCACCTGGAATTGACACCACTAATTTATTTTTGAGGTGAGATCCTGTGGGCATTTTATACTGTGTTGTGGGATCCTGTGGCATTTTAGTTTGATTTGTGGTATCTTGTGGGCATTTAATTTTGTGTGCATTTTGTTTTTTGAATAATTTGTAATTTACATTTCTTTATTCTTATCATAGTGTTGTCCGTTGGACAATAGGACTGAAAATTGTTTGCACTTTATGGTACAGGTTGTCATTGTCCTTGTGCTGTGAGGAAGTATGTTCCTGAGCCCAGCTGATCTTTTGCAGTGTGGATGTGCACTTAACACTTTGAAATCGATTAAAACAACTTGTGCTGAATTTGATTTTTTTGCATTAAATAATTGAAAGTAACTTGTACTCAAATTACAAGTAATTTTGTACTTTTACTCGAGTAAATTTTGAGATGGGTAATTTTACTTTTACTCTGAGTAGAATTTAGGCAAAGTAAAGATACTTTTACTCAAATTACATTTCAGTACGTATTATTTAATTATCAAATTATTTTTCAGTACTCTTTCCACCTCTGGTTAAAACATTAGTATTGCTGTTTCTAAATGTATATGAACTTGTTTTCTTTACATTAGTTGAGGTCTGAAAGAATTGCACATTTTTTCATTATTTTGACCATTTCTCATTTTCAGCAAATAAATGCTACATTTTTGTTTGGGATTTCGGAGACAAGTCAGTAGTTTAGACTAAAAGAACAATGTTCGTTTTACTCATTTAATATGTACCTATAAAGAGTAAAATCATAGAAACTGAATTTTGCACTGATCTCTTAATTTTTTCCAAAACTGTATATACATATGCATGCACGCACACATTCCTGAAGGTGCTTTCTTTGTACAGCAGATGAAAGAGTGCTGTCTGAAACAGTTTCCCCATTTCTCTGGAACCTTGATGTTGGTATAAAAAAAATGCAAACTTCAGCACAGTACATAAAGTCTAAGAACAGCCGGACGAGGAAGGGAGGTGAGGAAGAGGCGAGGTGCAGCACTGTGGTTAGCACCTGAGCATCAGACGCGTTGTTCTTGTTGTAAAGCCAGACTGTGGTGTTCAGCTCCATGAAGTCGGTGACGGAGCAGCATCTCGTAGGAGACTCATCCCAGCAGACGGGCGCAGGGGCGCAGGGGAAGGCCACCTCCACCCGCAGCCTACGCCCGTCCAGGAACATGGAGAAAGACGGAGGGCTGAACCTCCTGGTGGCTGGAGCCGAACAAAACACCACCCATCAGCTACTGATCCACCGATATCCTCTCAATCCGTATACGAACATTTCAGAATGCATATATATATGTGTGCATATATACGTAGTAAAAATTGTACACAAGGTTCGTTTCAGAGGTTACAGCAGTGCATTGTAGTTACACATGTAATTATGTACTGTAGTTCAACATGTAGTTATGTACTGTAGTGAAGGTGCCAGTAAAAATGAAAAGAAACCTTGTGTACTTCACTGCAGTTTTTACTGCTTACATAGACATGCCCACCCAGTGATTAAACATTAGGCATCAAAGTTGTAAATAAATAAATAAAATCCAACAATGTAAAAGTAGTTGTAAATTTGCAAAAGGTCACAGCGGTGCTGCTACAAGAGGGCGCTCTAAGGACAAGATGTCCCTCACGGTACACACAGCTACGCCGAATGGCCAAAAGCCATACGCACGGTCTTTAAGAGGGTCACAGGTCACGGACATCGACCACGTGTCGTCTGGACTGCGGCCCAGACCCAGTCGGATGTAGTTGTACACATCAAAGTCCGATATGCCCGGAGAAACATCACAACTACTGCCGGAGATTTGGAAACAGCTGGAAACATTTTGCCAGTCTTCCCTGCAGGACACACACAGAACACGTGTATTTTCTGTCACATAAAAATGCACAGCGACACATCCCGATAGTAACGATGATCTCCAGTTCCACAGAAATCTCATTTTTGTGGTCTCCTCTTCTGATAGACAGGGCTGAGTCACAGGCATGATGAAAAATAAAGCACTTTTTGAGACGAGTGGCAGCTGGCGTGCACACACACACACACACACACACACACACACACGGAGAGCACCTAAACTGTGGTTTTGAGCGAAACCACGCACAAGTTTCACGTTCGAGCCCAAAGTGCATTTCACACTTCAGCTCACATGCCATCTCAGGTGGTTGTGTGCTACACTCCCAACAGACTCACATCAGTCATTTCTTCAGATTTACTAACAGTGTTTGGTGTGGTAGAACAGTGATAAAATCAACTATCAGGGTTTTCAGTGTGAAGAACTGTGGCTAGTTTGCACGCGCACACACACACACATGCGTGCACACACACCCTTGAGCCTTTGTCTGAACAGTGAAAACTGTGCTGGAGTTGACATCAGAGCAGTTCCAGTTCAGGTGACAGGCTAAATCCTGGATGTTCACACCGAGTTTGCACGGGAGGGAGAGACCTAACCACACCCACACACACACCCACACACACACACACACACACACACACAGAAATTTACCAAAAGATGTAAACAAAATACAATCCTCAGGAAAGTACATTTTGTGAAAGCTCTATGAATCCCCATCATTTGTTAAGCGTTCACCTTGAGGACTAACCTCCCTCACCTTCTGTCAGGTACAGACACAGGAGCCACAGGCCGTGGAGAACAGCAGACATCCACACCGCTACACAAGTAGATGGGACATTGAGCCCAGTATCAGACTCCAGCACAAAGATTAAACATTCTCAAACTCGGACACAGCTTGATCAGGTGTGTGAAGCAGAATCGTTTTCATAAAGATCTTGTCAACACTTACCTGAAGAGAACGGAGGAAGACCATTTACACATCTGTCCATAATCAGGTTGTTATCATGGCTGGTGACCACAATGAAAAGCCTCACAGCAGAGAGGCAGAAGTATTGGCAGATGAGAGAGAGAGAGAGAGAGAGAGAGAGAGAGAGAGAGAGAGAGAGAGAGAGAGAGAGAGAGAGACAACAGACAGAACCAGGCAAACAGAACGTCAGACACAACAGCTCCCTCTAGTGGTGTTAGTTCCAAAAATCAAACACTAGGTATATTTTAATGTAATTTAATTTCATTAATAAAATACATTTGAGCTTTTTTACACTCTCAAATTCTCAAAGTCCAAAATAACAATAACTCTGACCGACATCTCAAGTGCCATTGCAGAAAGGACAGACAAAACAGTTAATACAGAAGGTAAAATAAATTACTCAAGTTCACATGCGCGCGCGCGCACACACACACACACACACACACACACACACACACACACACACACACACCTTAAAGGCAGAGCAAAATAAACCAATGTGCAACACCACCTTAGTTCAAGGTCAATACCAGATGTCGTAGGTCAAATGTGGTATCAGAACATCAGAAGTAAATATTTTTACAGCCATCCACAGTAAGACATGCAGGAACTGTGAACCAGGCCCCAGGTGTTGAAGGGCACATTAAACAAGTGGGAAGAACAGGTCACTGTAAGCGAATCACCTCTGGAAACAAGACAACAAGCCCCAGCCTACGGAACCAAGTCAACACTCATGCACTGCGTGATGTGCTGTAGCGAGTCTGGGGGTCAGATGGGCAGTGCCGTCCGGCCTTACGTGCTGGGCAGGATCCGGCCCGGCTCGGCCGGGGACGGTGCCGGACGGCGGCACAGCAGTCCGCTGGAGGCCGGATCCCTGTTCAAGTTCCTGTAGGGGTTCTGCCGCGCTCGCCGTGAACACATGGAGGGGAACCTGAACCCCCCCAGGCAACAGCCGGGACACGCCACCACCTCGTCCTGCTCGGGTGGGCTCACTGGGCTCACGGCGTCGTGGAAGCCGTTGACCGCGAAGTCCAGGGGCTGGAGCGCCAGGGCCGGACTGTTGTTGTTGTCTAGATCAGATAACGGGGGCAGGTCAGGGGGGGCGATCGACTCGGGGGGGCTCCAGCCGTTTGGGACGGGAGTGGGGGATTCAGGGATGGCACCGTCCGACGTGTCTGGGGTGGTGGTGCAATCCATAGTATCCTCCACATTCTCCTCAGTCAGTCTGTCGATTGACATTAACTCAAAGTCCACAGGGAGACCAGAGTCATCAGCTCCAAGGCCATGATCCTGGCTCTGGTCCTCAGGATCCTCCCTAACCTTGTCCCACTGCTTTTCAGTCACCAGGTTCTCGATGCCGGAGTCCTTCACGTTCTCGCCCTCGTCCTCTCTCTCCCCCAGTGAACCCAGCACGCAGCTTGGCCGTCCGGGCGCACAGAGGGATTTGAGTTCATTTGAAACGCAGACGTCTACGCCACGCTGGACGTGTGGCGTCGAGACACCCGCTGGGTCTGCGTGAACGCTGAACACGCTGTCGTGATCAACTTCAGCGTACAGGTTCACCACGCTGTCGCTGTCCATGTCTGGTAGGTGACCACAGGGCGAAGAGTCCTTCTTGGTTTCTGGATCGGCTGCGCTTGGATTGCAGCAGTGCGAATCGCACTCGCCGTTACTCGCCCGCCTCGCCTGGACGCCCTCCGCCGTGCAGGGCAGAGACCGGCAGCGCCTGTGGAGGCGGGGCTGGGCCCTCCGGCAGCGGGCGGGGCTGCAGGGGTCAGGGGGCGGAGGCAGGGTGAACGTGAGCGAGATGACCGACTTGCTGGGCGTGTCGAAGAGTTTAATGCGTCCCCCGTTGAGGTCGTGGCGCTGGGAGAAGGGGTTGACCCGCGCTGGTGTCCCCGCAGACGGGAGGGCCGGACGAGCGGGCAGCATGTCCGACTTGCTGCGAGACAGCTGGCCGTGCGGCGAGACGTCCAGGGACGACGTCCTCCGGGCTGGCGAGGGTGTACCAGGAGACGCAGGCTCTGACGGACAGACCACGTAAGGACACAAGCATCACATTAGACCAGCAGAACGAACAGAGAGGACGTCCACGTCTCACAGAGGCAGGAGGACGTACCCACACGCTGCTCCGTCTGACGTGTCCCACTCATGGTCTCCAGCTCCACCACGATCAGGCTGAAAGGGGGCCGACTCTGTGGTTGCATCTGAGAGACGGCGGACAGCGCAGAGTGAGTGAGCCCCAGTACAACGTGTGTGTGTGTGTGTGTGTGTCAGACACTTACACTACAGCAGGTGACTGCTAGGTTGAAGAAGGCAGGGGGACAGTCTCCTACCATGAGCTTAAACGCTCCCACGTCAAGACCAAAATCCTGCACACAGGACACAAACAATCACAGTGTACTGGACCTCAGAGGGGAGAGAAAATAAAGTTGCCAAATACGCACACATTTCTTTACAAAGTTCATAGGCTACATACAGCAAATCACTAGAGGGCAGTATTGTACAAATCTAAGAGTAAGTAATAGAGGCACCAGTGACTGATTAAATTAAATGGGAGTACACAATGGATTATTCAGGTGTCGCCCTTTAGGGGCCCCGCGAGAACCAATCAAACAGATATTGATTTGAAATTGAAAAAAAAAAATGTACAGTCAGGTTTGAGTTATGATAACACCTATAAATTCTTAACAGGTCATATGACATGATCACGAACACACACACGGTACTGGACAGGACAACTTTGCCCTGATTCATAAATAGAACAGGTACAGGTAAATCAGGTAAATCAACCAGCCAGATATAATGTAAGTAAACTGTTTTATCAAATTCTTTATCATTACAAACTGCAAATTGCTCAACCTGCAGACCAACACATGAGTGGCCACTGCACGTCCCTCGCAGCACAAACACAAGCGTTACGGTTCACAAACACAAACACAGACTAACACATGCGTGGCCACGTGATCCGTGTCAGTTGCAGTACGAGACAAAACGTGCAAGCCGTCCTCTCGCACAAGAGCACGGACACGTTCTCCAAAAGTCCCGCCCTCCAAGGGCCCAGCAGCTGGAATCTGGAGGGAGTCTCGGAGGAAGGCTCCCCTCTGCAGTGGAGAAGCCCGTCCTGGGGTTCATGTACCTCTGTGCGGGGCAGGAAGTCCGGGTCTGCTTGGATCCGGCCGATGATCTCACACAGGATGATCCCATAAGCAAAAACATCCACCTAGATACACGTACAACATTAAAACAAACAAAAACCTATTGAAGCAATTTTCTTAATGTACTTTAAATGACATGAATGTTTTCCAGTGGTTTACAGAATCAAGTGGTACATGGAGGAGGAAGCCTAGCTACACCCACCTTCTCATCATACTGCTCTCCTCTCAGCACTTCTGGAGCCATCCAGTAGGGGGAGCCCACCACAGACAAAGGTTCCTTCAGCGTCCCATCACTGAGAGAAGAGGAAGATGGAGGCAACAAAAACTTTGAGGGGGGAAAAGAAGCAAAAACACTACACTGAATGTAACGTGTTTCTGAAATCAATGTGTGTTTGTGAGTGTTCTGTGATTCATTATATTAATAAAATAAAATAGTCTCTGTGCTGGAGCCAAAACAAAAACACGCGCGCGCACACACACACACGGAAATTGGGCAATACACTGTGCTGAACACTGCTTCCTCAGAGTTACTTCTGTCTGGTACAACACAGGGTATAAACAGATTAGGAAAGATGAGGTGATGAAGGAGAGAAGAGGAAGGAATGAAGGGATACAGGCCAGAGAGGAAGAGAGAGAAAGAGAGAGATTCATAGAGTGATATACGGGGGCAGTGTGAGCGAGGAGGAGGAACGTGTGTTTGCCATAGCTGCAGTGTAAACACCATTTGAGGACGTGCTGATGAAGGCACAGCGCCTGCTCACAGTCAGCAGTAGCTCGCTGGAATAGTTTGACCTTATTAGGAGTGTGCTTTCCAAAAAACTAACTCTCCCATCACACACACACACACACACACACACACACACACACACACACACACACACACACACACACACACACACACACACACGACTGTCACTTGAGACTCCCTTAAATTATGTATACAGCCAAACACCTGTGAACTAACAAAGAAAAAAAAAAGGCAAACATTCAGTACATATTCTAGCAGTATGAGCACTGCCACGTAAGCGCGCGCGCGCGCACACACACGCACACGCACAGCTGCCTGTGTTTAGCAACAGTATTATATAAGTGCACATATCCAATGGAGAGATAAAGTTGAAGACCGGGGAGCGAGGCCACTGCACAGAAATGTCACGGTCATAAAGAACCCAGTCTCATTTCACCCCTCCTCCTCGGGGCAGGAAGCGGACCCATGCTGGAGACGACCAATCAGAGCGCAGGGCTGGGGCCCACTACAGCCCCTCCAGCGGTTGACTCCACCCCCTCCCCTGTGTGCTCCACCTCCACTGTACTCCACTCTGTCTTCTGTTCCACTCAGACACAGACCGAGGCCACAGAGGAATTCACTGACCTGTAATCTGGAATTTTCTCGGCCAGGCCGAAGTCCCCGACCACAGCGGTGCAGACCCCGTTGTCCCAGCGCACCAGACAATTCTACAGACACGTAGGAAACAGTGGCTTGTGAGGAGGTGCTGCAGGCCCATCTGTGTGTGTGTGTGTGTGTGTGTGTGTGTGTGTGTGTGTGTGTGTGTGTGTGTGTGTGTACCTTTGATGTGAGGTCTCTGTGGAATATGCCCTTGCTGTGTAGGTACTGCAGTCCTCTGGCTATGTCCAAACCCAGACTCATCCTCACGGTCCAGGACAGGTACACGTCGCTGCCCAAGAGTTGCTCCAGGTTACCCCCGTTCATGAACTACAGGCGGTGCACACACGCACACACACAGGCACGCGCACACGCACGGCATGAACACACACACACGGACGGAAAGATGACGGATATAGAAAACGTTAGTCTCTGCACAACACTGATGCATAACTTCCAGGTCCCGTGAACACACTTCTCTTCACGCTGATGTTGTGAAACGCTGAGCCATGTGTCACTGACCACTGCTTCTGCTTTCTACTCTGTATCAAGCGTGTGTGTGTGTGTGTGTGTAATAAAAAGTACCTCTGTAAGTGCATGAAGATGTCCCTCGTGTACACACACTCCCAAAAACCTGAGGAAACACGCACACGCACACGCACGCACGCACAGGATGAGACAAGAAAAGAATAGAAGCCTTCATACCATAATTGACACAAGGAACCAAAATCCTTAAAACAACAACTTCTTGCAGGAGTGACTGTGCACAGATAAGATGTGTGAACACACACAAAAAACACACGATGCACCGCAAGCTGTAGCAGGTCAGAGGGATTTCACAATAATGGCAACCTGAGCCAAACGATGCTTTAAGGCAGCCCAGCCCATCCCAGACTCCTGCACATGGTAGCGAAGCTACCAGCCTCCACACCAAACCAGTCCCCTGACCAAACCACGGCAGGCTTCTGAATCCATACATGAAAACAGGACATCTCCTCTACCACCACAGTCCTTCACTTATTCATAGTCTAGCTTACAAAGCATCCAGTATAATGGGTCTACAAAACCGGGCCCGCTTGGGTTGGTTCTACGGCCCAGAGGCGTGCGGGACGGACCTGAGGATGTTGGGGTGGCGGAGGCGGTTCATGAGCTGGACCTCTTTGAGCATGTTTGCCCTGTTACTGGCCAGAGTGTTCATCTTTAGAGCCATGACCTGACCAGTGATCCTGTGCTTTACCTGGAGAGAGAGAGAGAGAGAGAGAGAGAGAGAGAGAGAGAGAGAGAGAGAGAGAGAGATTAATCAACTGATGTCTACTGCTGTTTAACCACATATGCACTCGCTGCCTACACACTTCGGATGGGGAGGAGTGTGTGTCTGCGTTTTTGTCCCTCACTCCTGTAGTGCTGGGTGGTGGGTGGTGGTGTTGGGTGGTGGTGCTGGGTGGTGGGTGGTGGTGGGTGGAGGGTGGAGGGTGGTGGGTGGTGGTGCTGGGTGGTGGTGCTGGGTGGTGGGTGGTGGTGGGTGGAGGGTGGTGGGTGAGCAGCAGGGCTAGAGCCCCCCTCACTGCCTCCGACAATCCCCAATCAATCTGATCCAGCTGCTCCTCGTAATGTCTCTGAAGATCAGGACGTCCCCTGGACAGCACATACACGTGTGCTAGGACGGCACTCTGAGCCAAAGCACACGCAGGACAGTCCAGCTCAGCCTGAACAGACTCACACTGCCTCACCCATTGAGTTTTGGCTCATGCCCACTAGAAAGTGCTGAGAGAATCAGTAGTGAGAGATTTATGGGCTGCAGAGGCATGTGGCCAGATCTGTGCTGATTAAAGAGCTTGTTCAGAGCAGTTTTCCTCCACGCTCCACCACACACACACACGTCTATTTGTGTGCTCACGCACCGACTGACCGACTCCAGGCTGGCCCTTCAGGTCATGTTACATCCACTTGATAACTGTGGAGTGCAAAATTCAGTCCAGCAGTTCTACAGCGGGAAGGACCATCTACATCCTCAACACACTCCACACACACCATCAATAATAAGCTAAATCACTGCATGCATTTTAGTCCCCTTATAATGCACAACCATGGTTGGGGGGGGGGGGGGGGGGGTGGTTTGTCCATGTCCGGTCTTATCAAATGTAAACACACCTTAAGAGCAGTATTTACATTCCTTGTCCAGATACCACAGACGCCCTCAAAGCTCAGTGTGCATGTGAGAACAACATCCTCCAATCGACTAAAGGTTACACACACACACACACACACACACACACACACACACACACACACACACACACACACACACACACACACACACACACACACACACACACACACACACACACACACACACACACACACACACACACACACAAAATTCCAGACCACAATGAGAAAAGGTCAGATCTGTGCAATAAAAGTGCAGAGTGATTACATAATGGAAGGGAAGAGAGAGAGATAGAGTTAGAGGGAGGGATAGAGGGAGATAGAGGGAGGAAAATTTATGTGATGAATGTGTACGTTTCTTATCACATATACGCATTAAAGGATGTGCATGACTAGCCTACAGTCTGGAGCGTGAGAGAGAGAACATGCCGTCTGATCAAACTGTATCCCGTCTGTATCGTGTTCACCAGATCAGACTGCAGGCCAGGCCCAGTGTTCCTGGGACATCCCGTCTCCAGTCCGCTCTTCTCTAACGCCAAACACTCCCACTGTTCCCAGAACAGTGATGCACCAGCGGGCATGGCCACAGCACACAGGCAGGTCCAGTCAGCGAGTGAACTCGGGTCAGTCCGGCGCTCACTGGGCTGCTGTAGACTGTTTAGTCTGGACCACAGAGCACGCAGTACAGTACAGCCCCACCCACACGGCACACACTGGTTGGCGTGTGCGCGCGCTTGGAAGATGGAACTCTGGGTGCACCAATCTCTCTCACACACACACACACACACACACACACACACACACACACACACACAGGGTGGAGCAACACAGTATTGTTGAATCCACTAACTCCACTAAAGTAAACACTACAATTAAAACTGGGCTGTCCAGTACTGTTCCTCACACAAACACACTGGACAGGTTGTAGTTCTGGGAAGCTCTGAAGGGAAGAATACCTGAATCTTAGTCACACACACACACACACACACACACACACACACACACACACACACACACACACACACACGCTAAACACAGACAAGGGGCAAAAAAATAATACAAATTTCTTAGCACCCACACCCATTATGTTTTGGCGGAGTGACTGACGATAACACATTAGTGCGTGTCCAGACGAGAGAGCTACACAGCGAGACAACACCATACACACACACACACACACACACACTAAAGGAGGGGAAATGCACCGTCACACCGTCTTGAATTCATGTCACAACTAGCCTACGAATAGGTTTTCCCCTAAATCTCTCCTGCTAATCTCAACGGCCCTTTCACCAACAGTGTGGTGAACGCCAACTGGGACCCTGCCACATGCTCTTAAACGATTGGAGCGCCGTCCTGTTCCTCCAGACAAACCCCGCCCCCTCTGCCATGCCTTCCAGAGTCTACATATAACGGAGGTGCTGCCAGCTCTCCTCTGGTTACACATCAGTCCCTCACTGTCCACACATGCCCCCAACTACCCCAAACGCCCCTCCCCTGCCCACACTGACCCCTCACTCCCCATCCACGGCCAGCGCTGCCCCAGCACACACTTCCCTGGACAACCCGACCTACTAGCAGAAGAGTTGAACAGACTCCAGCGAGATTTCGGGCAGGCAGAGCACCGGGAAACCGTGTAGTATAGAATAAAAATCAGACTTCCCGCTGTTCACTATGCGCAAATTTTATGGTCTCACTCTGGTGAAAATCGGTGCTGGAGTGTGAATTCATCGTGGGGTTCAGAAGAACATGAACTTCCTGGACAATGGAGACGATCACTCTGCACGATTTAATTCCCTGCCAAAATACACGAGTGATAGCAAACAAAATAAGCCATGACCTCATCAGCCACAAATACAGGAGCCTCATAATTAAGACTTCACATATAAACACAAACCCTCATTACAATGAATCACATAAAACAAGTCAACGTAACTCTAGCGCTGCCTAAAAATCTATTAATTCAAGTATCCAATAACATCATACAGAGCAGACACACCAACGATGAGTGGAAATAACACAGTTCTAGCCACCATCAGTGAGGGCTGATGTTTCCTGACACAGGTATAAGAGTAGGAGGGGCCGACAGACAGAATAACCGCAACATGAGGGAAACTGACGGGGGATTAAAGGTGATAACGTACTGTTGCAAGAGAGCGCTAGTGGGAATAAATCATCAAAGTGTCTAAACCTTCACTGCAGCGTTTGGGGTTTTTTTTTTAGAGGACTACATAAGGACAGGAAGAGCAGGTGTGTGCTGAACTGGCTTCATTTAGGTAAAATATCATCGTGGAGGAACCACACTGGTGGGTTCTTGTTGATGGGTCATAGTTAAGAGATAGACCCGTGTTCCTCTGACCAGAAACACTAAACGTTGGTTCATGAGATGAGCAGATGAGGTCTGGATGCCGACAGCCACTTTTTGGTACATCAGCACTGCGAATGCCAATAATCTGATCACTATTGACAAACAAGGCACCATGGGCACCACAAGGCAGCGTGTGCAACGGGCTAAAGCGTGTGCCAAGAGTCCACTAAAGACAGAGAGCTCCCATCAGATAATTGTTTTCTGAGCATTTCTCATTCACTAGAGAACTCCAGTTGCCCCGACTATGCGGACTGCAGTCAACAGCACATGAAGGATGTGTTGTGACAGGTACACTCACTCGGTGATTACTCCATTACTTTACTGCTGAAACAGGATAGCTCTGAAAACCTAACTCTGTCCCACTGGAGATAAAACCATGATGAAACACAGGACTGCAACATACCAAAATAAATAACATTAAGCCATTTATACTGGCCAGGTGATCAGAATAATAGCTGTGATTGTTATAAAAAGCAAAACCATTTTTATAATATATGACTGCAAAACCATCACACACACACCTGCGTTCATATAAAGCTCATTAACAGTGGCGCTCCAGAACAGAAACTCTTATTGAGAGGAGGGTGTGATCACATTTGATCACATTTGGGCTCTTTGATCAGCTATCTGCTGGAAGACGAATGCAAGGATCTTGTCTGTCCATCCGTCTCTCTCAGCAAGCACACGCACTAGTGGGGTAGCATTAGTGTGTCCAGTGAACCAGCACACCTTGTCAACAGGTATCAGTTTACTGCAGTGCACCCTAATCGACCTGCTACCTTTAAAACGGGTCACTGACTGGCGCATGCGCACACGTGCACACACCTAACTAGAGGACTCTTGGCATCACGTGGAAGAGTGGTTAATGAGTGTGGACTCGGGTAAACACCAAAATAATATTAATATGCGTTGAAATCTGACTCAAAAAGATGATACATCTTGATTGCGTTCCTTGTGGTTCACTCATAGGATAACGTGAGCAGAGGTGATATTCATTATGCAACTATTCCGAAACACGACGCGGTAGAATTCAATCGTGCTGGTGTATCTAATTATTCCACACGACGGCGTGGAGAAGACCAGAAGATCCGTGCATACTTCACCAAACATAACGGCTAGCTTACCTTGAACACTTCTGAGAAGAACCCCGAGCCGATTTCCTCGCAGAAGAAGTCATCTATGCGGGCCAGGCTCGACACGGCGCTGCGCAGCGCTCGGTAGGACGAGGGCCTGATCCGGTGCGCGCCGGGGACGGGCACGTCTCCAGCCTCCAAGTCCGGTTCTGCCCGGTCCAGCAGTGCGGTCCCGGAGGACATGATCTCTCTCTCACTTTAAAATACAGAATAAAGTCTTTACATTCCCCACCGTCTGTAATGCGCGCTCCACAGAGACGGCTGACCTCGCACAACACGGATATGATGGAACAGCAGTAATTCCCAGTAATCCCAGTTTGATGGGTCCGTTTGGTCCTCTTGCACGCGCCAGCTCACGCGCGGGTTCTTTGATCTCGGGGTTATTTACAGACGCGTCTGCACGCGCACCGCCGGGTTGTGCTAATGCACGCGGGGCAATTCGAGCAGCTCTGTCCAACATCCAGGACTGTCGTGCCAAGTTTCTGCCCCGGACGTTTTCTTTCTCGCGGTGCTTTTCTTCACATGCTGCAACACTATTCCACCACGCAGGTAAACGGGGGCAGCGCGCTGCAGGAAAGAGACGTCGGAAGCAGATCGATGTGATGCACTCCCGGGTTTATGAGACTTCTCCACGCTGCAGACCCTAACGGGCGGTCCTTAAAGTGTCCGTCAAATGTCCAGTGGATGATTAGAAACTCCGTTATGCTAGTTAGGCCAACAGCCCATTTGCGCTACAGCAGCCAGTCCCGTGTAGAGAAGTTCACTTTTCCGGGTTTGAGTTCGGGACGCGAGGCAATAAGCGGATTTCTTGGATCATCATCCGCTACAGTGTGACAAATAAACCAGGAGATACATTATACATCTGGGTTACTGACCCGCAACTGCGTCTCCACCGAGCAGGAGCGAGTTGTCCAATAAACGCATGCACACAGTTAGCATACACCAAACTTTAAATATGTCGCTCTGGATATTAAACTGTGTCAACACAACAGACGGTTAATCAGACATTAGATTCGTACCTTAAAGATCCCGTCGTTAAGATCCCGCCTTTTGGTTCGTCTAAAACTCGCAGCCTTCTGTTATGGTTGTTTCCCCCCCGCATATGTTCTGTGTCCCAGCAGCGATCAGCTGCGTTTCATGGCAGTGATCGCAGGAAACGTGTGTAAAGTGGGTTCGGGATCTTATTGGAAGCGAGTCGTGTGGGCGGGTCTAGATCACTGATCCTTACCTGCGGGGGCGCGAGGCAACAGTGTCTCCAGTACACACATGCGACAGATCACGTGATCTAATGTGATCTAATGTGATCTCATAGCCCGCGTGCGCCGCTTTTGCAGATGACCAATAACCAACTCAGCCCACAAATCTGCAGAGAACAATCTCGTGATAAAATGTCCCTAACAGTGTACAGCTATATGATTACAACACGGTGAGAAATACTTTGGCCCCTCATCTCTCATGGTTCCACTCAAAGTGCACACACGGATAACCGGTATCTCCGTTTGACGTGCCAAGACCACGATATATTATTTATTGCCCTCTTTATTGGATTGCTCATTCACGGCTTGGTGGCTTATAAAGGCAACGTGAGAAACGTAATGCAAGGGTGACACCATTGTGTAGACACAGCAATAACGCATGAATTATTAAACGACGTTGTTAAGTTATTTATCTGTTCTAAAATAGTTTTTGACAAGTCAAAACTGAGAGGGTTTTATGGCCCCTAATTGAACTCGTTAAATGATTAGACAAGTGCAGTGAGCTATTGAAATATTACAGCTCCCTGATGTATATATAAAAATATGGCCATACTTAACACACGATTGTTTGACCACAGACACTGGTCATTATGCTTGATCTTTGATCTCAGTTGGCAGTGCTAACTGATGTACATGCTCGCCCAGCATGCAAAACCGATTCACAGGCTTCAGACAGTCTGGCAGAATGCCACACCACAACAGCCAAATGAAGATGTCACGTGCCAAACCCGAGGAGTTTGTCTGCAGTCTTACTGAAGTGGGACAAAATGCACACATCTAATTTCTCTAGGAATTAGTGGCTGAATCATGATTCCACTGGGCTCACTGGGAAAGTAGAAACATGTAAGTGTGTGTGTGTGTGTGGAAAGAGTGAGAGAGAGAGAGAAAGAGCACAAGAAAGAGAGAGAGAGAAATTAATGTAAGTGTGGGATAACTATTTGAGAGACAAGCACATCTTAATGAAATCTGCAACAAATGTGTGTGTGTGTGGTGGGATCTATCTTTGGTTCCAGGCCTTGTCAGCTGTCTCAGACACACACCACGTCCCATCGTGAGGAGATGGAGGGGGTCAGTGAGGGGAGGGACACCTGGAGGCTGATGTCCCTGATGTCCCCTGGGATGTCCCTGATGTCCCCTGGGGCTGTCTGAGACAAGTCCTCAAAGTTTAACTCTGTAAAAACAGACAAGAGACATTGCCTTTTCATCTTGAAGGACCAAACAAATATTTTTCACTGAACTTACATTCAAGACAGACCAAATATCTCAGAGATTTTTTTAGAGGTTTTGAGAGCGTCTTCCAAAGGTCCAAACAGGAAGTGAAGAGGTTTGAGTTTACTAACAGAGAACATGTGGTAACCAAGAACACTGTCAGATATTAAAGGGTGTGGTGTTCCTGCAAAACCTGTCCTTTAAATATCGAGCATATACACACACCAAAATGGATCCAGTGCAGAGAGAGAAGAAAAACCTCTAGATGGGGTCATAAAAACTGAGCCCCAAACAACTGGGTCAGCATGACATTACTGGTTCAGTAATGTACATTATTCACAACACATTAAGAGTGATAAAGGTTTGTCTCAGTCTCAGGACCGAATGAGTGATGGGTGTTCTTTGATATACACGAATATCCTGTGTTGTCAGGAGAGGCTCCAACCCCTGAGACCCTGAATTGAGTTAAGTGGTTTACAAGGTAAATTAATTAATGTTTTCAATAACCGAGAGCAAAGGGAATCAGGGTAACACTGCAATGTAGTAAAATACTTTAAAATATATGTTTTAAATTAATTAATATACCGTTTTGTAACTTGGACACAGTTACACTGAGCATGTTAAGTTATACTGCCACCTCATGAAATCATCTAGTCGGCCTCACTCGTATGAGGCGACACCCGCCCATTGCATGCTGGGATTTGTTCAGTAGCGACTTCGCTCCCGAGGCTGTGGTGACTATGGCGCTAACAGCTGGTGAACGGACCCTGCGGTGGCTCTTTCAGACATTCACCGGGGTGCTGTACGCTCTTTTCCGGTTACTTACAGGCCGACGGTCCGGCGGAACACTAAAACTTCCACCAATCAGAAACCCACTGCTCAAACTGTCCGCAGTGAAGCTGGCAGAGAAAATTCGCAAGAGAGAGGTTTGGCAATTTGGTTTTCGCTCCTTACGTCTGGCAGAATACGAGTGTGTAGTCTGTGCAGCGCCCATGAAGACACGCCACAGATGGCGTCTGTAACATTTATGAGAAGACAGTCATACTCATAAATAAAACTTATTCGTGACGTCAATATTGTTCCTACTATGGATAAATGGGAAGTGGCTTTCAACCTGTGGGGCGCCGCCCCCTTGTGGCCCGCCGTGGTACTGCTAGGGGCCCTTGGCCAAAAGGGTTTTTTTTTTCCTGTTTTGTAAATAAAAAATTCTTCCAGTGTACAAAGATATTTCAGCAATCGTAATTTCAGATGTGACGAATATTATGTAAATTATTTATAAAAATAATACATATTTAGGTCGAGCTGGTCTTGCATTGTACGGTCCCATGACCAACAAAGTCAGGTGGAGGATTAGGAAGTTAAGTTAATATTTGAGTAAGTAGCGCTAATCTGAAACATTATGTATGAATTGTATTCATTATAGATAAACCGACTCTTTCACAATTAAAGACAGAAGGCTGGATGTTTGCACCGTATGTAACCGAGAAAAGCGAGAAATCCAACCATAAAACCAAAGAAACAGAATTATTGGATTCGATTTTAAATGGTCGATTAAATTTTCACGTGGGCTGCATGATGCACCCACCTTCGTACTGGGGAAATCCACTAACGTCCTGTTTACCAGAACACCTCCCCTGAAGAAACTACGCCGATAAATATCAGAATTTGTTCAATTTGCACCATATTGGTTATTGACATAGTTTTCCAATTGGTCGTCCACCATATTTCAGTCAAAACTAAATCAAACATCAGCAGCATGCATTATCATTGAACGTGAACATTGTTCTCAGTGTTAATGTACGTCACAGCTTACACATACTGCTAACTGTCTTGAGTACAGGTGTCAAGTGTAGAGGTCGTGCAGGCCTTTATTGACCGGATCCAGGAGGTGAACCCGCACCTTAATGCCATGGTTAAGGACAGGTCAGTCCTCCCCTTCACACGTCATTAAGTTGCCTTGACAAAGCCAACTTTCTGTCTTCGATTTCTTCGTTTATTATTACTATTCATACGATGCAACATTTTTTTGGCTATTTCGTCAAATTTTATAGCTAGAACCACCAAACTGTAGGAATCTCATGCTTGTGCTGGGCTCTGATTCAGCAAACGTGTACCCCCAGTATCAAACTCACACCCATTCTTGCTGTTTATAGGGATACACCTGCTGCATCCACCTTTATATAAGGATACAGCTCCCGCATCCACCTTTTTATAGGCACACACCTCCAGCATCCACCTTTTTATAGGCACACACCTCCAGCATCCACATTTTTATTCCTCCAACTAACCACTTTTCCTATAGATTTACACATGGACAATTTTCAAACTGCTCCATTTTGTCAAATTTCAAGATCAATCCACCGAACTTGATGTGCATGGTCCGAGGATAGACAGAAATGACTCATCCACTTTTCACTCCTCTGTCACTCTTTTGTCCCTTCTTTTTCATCCTTTGATTTTCACCCATTGACTTCAGTTTATTTGTTCACTGCTTTCTATCTCCTGTGTAAACACCAAAATTACTATACATTCTAAATCTGGTCTAATCAGTGAAGGTCCTTTATTTTTTCTTTATTCCTTCTTTATTTATCATCACTCCATTCTCCCATTGATTTTAGTACTCCATCAGCTGTATAGAGCAAGATCTGTACCGACTATCATAGTTAACATCATTTTCATGCTGTTACGATGGGCTTTGTCAAGCCAACTTGGATTGTTCACAAACTTTACTTAGTAGTTTAAATATTAATATTATTGTTGTTATTTCACTAAAGTAAAACACATTTTTCTCTTCCCAGATTCTCTGGAGCCCTGTCAGATGCAGCTCAGGCAGACCGGTTGATCGAGGAAGAGACCGGTGGTGAGGAAGCACTCCAGGACAGACTTCCTCTTCTGGGTGTCCCTTTATCTGTTAAAGAATCCCTTTTCCTACAAGGTAAACATAATATAAAACCAAGGGCTTAATAGTGCTTCACAAACAGATAAAATATTCTCTCCTGATTCCACTGTAATCCCTATTCATGGCTAATTCTAATGAAGTAAAGCACCCGATCAAAGAGCTGGTGCAATAGACTTTAATAAGCAAGAAGACTGTTGTAAATACCAAACTAGTATGTATTGTGAAATGTACTTGGAACTATAGATGTTGCATTTAAGAATACAACCAGTGATGGGTTCTTCTCTGATTATAAGAACTAGAAAACAATCATATCCAAATATGAGAACCAGACAAGTAAACCAACAGTGATTTGAATATCCAAAGAACAACAACTAAGGGTTCTGTAAAATGTTTTTTTTTTTTTTTTACATTTCTAAATATTTTTTCATCATGTAATGCTGAAATAGGGTTAATACAACAAAACAGTCGATTTAATATCTTGCAAGTTGCGACCATAAAAATTTCATTTTGCCTCATTGTGGCAAAATGATGGTTTTCGATTATGGTATTTTAGGTAAATAGTTTTTCCGTTCTTATTCTCGCATCCAACAGCACAATGTTATAGCGACGTTTTCTTTACGTGGATGTTGCACATATCACTCCATGCCTTTGTGCCTTTTCTTTTCTTGCTTGCACGTGCATCCACCAGTGAGGAATCCGTGACATTATGTCCAAAATGAGCTATGCTTCATTCCCCCCGAGAAATGTGGAACACCCGATTAATTATATTAACATTAGCTAATTAATTCTCATCACTACTAATGTTGTCACAAAACTCCGACATTATTAGCCATCAATTAGAACTTTAACCTAAGCTATTTCCAACAAAGCCTCTAGCAAATTGTCTAATAAAGTTATAATCATTCTGGGATGTTGTCCACACCTATAACTAGGTACTTAGCTACCAGGCCACATAATTACGTGATTAATAGGAGAACAACAATCATTCCTCACAGGCAACATCGTGCATATCATTGTCCTGTTCTTACCGCTTTGTGTCTATCGCTGCCGAACTAGCATGTGGCATATGTGATCCAAGACACGCATCGGTGTCCGCTAGTTTCCGAACAAAAGTTGCAATTGCATCCCGATACTCGGTCGGTCTGGTGTTGCGAGTGTTTGGCCGATGTCCCGTAGGCTGCAGGGCATCCTGCCTCTCCTTACAGGTCAACAACGTCCATCAGGGGTGACGCCTCTTCCACCCCATCCGTCTGCCAAAAAGCGCTACACGCCTTAACGTAGGCAGCTGCAACATTTTCTTCCTTTCTGTCTCTATTTTTTCCCAGGAATGCCCTGCTCCGTGGGGTTGATCTCCAGAGCCGGGGTTATTTCTAGTGGGGACGCGCCGCCTGTAGCCCTGTTGAAGAGAGCTGGGGCCATCCCACTGGGTGTGACCAACACCAGTGAGCTCTGCATGTGGGTGGAGGGCAACAACCGTCTGCATGGAGTTACCAACAACCCCTACGACACAGGAAGGACATCTGGAGGAAGCTCAGGTGAGTGTTGTTCTCGTAGGAACAGACCTGCATAATCAATCACTGCAGACATACCTGCAATTCTATAGGAGGACGAATGCTTTTCCCATGCAGGTGGAGAGGGAAGCATCTTGGGTAGTGGCGCCTCGGTGATCGGGATTGGCTCGGACATCGGAGGCAGCATTCGAATTCCCTGCTTCTTTAATGGCATATTCGGACACAAACCGACACCAGGTGTGTGTGTATGTGTTTTGAAACTTCAGAGCCATTTGAACTTTACGGTAGAAAAAGCATACCGAGATGTGATATTAAATGCCAGGTCCACTGGTCCAGAATCTAGTACACCTTGTAGCAGCCTTGCTGTTCATGTAGATTTGTTTAAGGTTAAAGAAACTAGTATAATATGAGTGTACACCCAACTCCTGGATCCTCTTACGCATAAACAAATGTTATATATATATGATTCCTTTTCTACGTAAACCAGTCTTTACATTTCAATCCTGGTTGCTTGGCCTTGGAGGCATGTGTGCATATTAAACCCCGGACACTCTTCTTCACCGCAGGAGTCGTCTCTAATGTTGGTCAGTACCCCCCCAGTTCTGGACTCCATGATGATTATCTGAGTGTAGGCCCCATGTGTCGCTATGCTGAAGATCTCCACCTTATGATGAGGATAATAGCAGGAGCAAATGCAGACAAGTACACACACACACACACACACACACACACACACACACACACACACACACACACAAAAACACCTTTTCTAGGGCAAGGCAGCTGTTGACGGTCCATAACTGTGTATGTTCACAGGCTCTCTCTGTCCTCGGAAGTGGACTTGAAGAAGCTACGGTTCTTCACAATAGTGGATGATGGTGGATCTCCACTGATCTCACCTGTGGACAAACAGCTCATTCAAGCACAAAGAAAGGTTGACCACCGGGGCGTCTCATCGTTCCGTACTGCTCTTGCAGATGAAACCATTCCTCAAGTCAAGGTGCACCTTCCTCATGTTGATGTTTACAGGTGGTGCAGAAGCTGGAGGAAGATCTAGGCGTCCAAGTTAAGGAAGTTAGCTTCCCTCAGCTGAAGAACACCTTCCAGATCTTTGACACCTTCCTGACTCTACCAGATAAAGACGGCAAGGTCCGTCACCATATCCTCAAGGGAAGAATATTCACCCAGTGACCGTAATCATCATCATTACATGAATACATCAATTATACCACATTTATGGACTAACGTTAATATGATCGGCCATTAAAAGAGAAATCTGACCTACCATCTTTTCTGTGCTACGACATATTGGCCCTCGATATGTTAGCACTTGAACGATGCCTCTGTGTATATGTGTGTGTGTGTGTGTGTGTGTTTTAGCTACCACCGTCACTTGTGGAGCTGATGAGTGATGGAGGACCTAGGGTGTGGCCAGTGTGGGAGCTGATCAAGTGGTGTTTTGGGAAGTGTGACCACACAATGGCTGCCATCTGTAAGACCAAACACACACACAAACCAAAACGCAGAGACACGTGTCAGGACAGTCAGATATTTGTTCTCGTGTGAATTCTCAAGTTTGATGAATATTCATTGCTTTACCCCAACCATTCTTCTAATCTGTCAGTTTTAGCTCAATCTGTGTATGTAGCATAGCGGACTCAGGTCAGTCTCATTACCTCTGAAGCTCAACTGGCTTCTCCTTGTACTAAAGCCTAAATTAAAAGTAAATCTATACGATGGTTATCGTAAAGTGCTAAAGTTAAGATGAAAGTCCTATGTGGGTAAACGGGGCTGTCGGTTGATGGAGCTGCTCTGCTGATTCCGGTCCAGTTGCGTCTCTAATAAAGAGCTCGGGCAGTGCCGCCCCGCCGCAGTTCATCCTCCAGCAGAAGGAGGCGCTGCAGCGGGAGATGGATGAGTTGCTGGGGACGGATGGAGTCCTGCTGTACCCGTCTCACCCGCTGCTGGCACCAAGACACCACCATCTACTCTTCACACCCTTTAACTTCTGTTACACAGGTAGCAGTGCGTGGCACACACCAGCAGGGGGCGCTGGTTGGGAGAGGGGGCATTTGGTTATATGAAGTTTTATCAGAAGAAACAATTAAATTTGAACATGTTCATTATTTGGCTCTTCTATCCTGTGATTGGTGAGGATGTGTCAAGTGCCTAGAACATTAGAGAAGAAAAGCCTGTAGAAGCCCATAATATAGACAACATGCAGAGAAGTAGCCTATGTTCCCTAACGAGGTTCCTTTATGGTTCCTCCCCCACCTTCTGCAGCGATCTTCAATATTCTGGGCCTTCCTGTGAGCCAGTGTCCACTGGGGCTGAGTGAGGAGGGTCTGCCCCTGGGTGTGCAGGTTGTGGCAGGGAAACTCCAGGATCACCTGACCTTGGCCATGGCCCGGTACCTGGAGAAAGCATTTGGGGGCTGGAGAGAACCAGGAGCTATTTGAAAGAGCAGGAGCTCCGTCAGACCAGCTCCATCAACATCACAGATGGGACCCGACATCCATTCCAATCTGCTCTCTTTTATATGGAATGTTTCTGCCTTTACTTAATGTTTTTTAAACATCATATTATTGGTATATTAGAGAACAGTTGTATACCCAAGACAGAGTGCACTTGTGGCTTGTTTTCGATTGGTTGGAATGCTTTTCTTTACCCGAAAATTTGTAGACAGTTTGCGTAGCGTGTAATAAACCAGCATTCTTTGTTGGACATTAACACCCTTTTAACCAATGTTAAAAAAACCTGAAGTTCCTCATTTGAATGCCTCGTCCCTGTGAAGAGGTTCGTGTCAGTGACTCGCCCATTTATCTACTTTAATTTTAATGTCTCACTCATATGGTTAAACAAAGTGGTTTACAGTCTGGGATTTTCACCGACGCCTGCGGGAGAGTGGGCTAAAATCAGCCGTTTTTAACATACTTAAGTCGACCCTTTAGTCAAGGGAATGTGAGGCCGTGATGAACCTACTGCACACATGTTGAGGATGCGTGTTGTCATTCGAAGCGTTTGTACTGCACCTAACTCGTAACACAACACGGGTGCCCCACAACACGGGTGACCCACAACACGGGTGACCCACAACACGGGCTCTTGTGCTTCTACTTCCCCATTAGAGGCAAGTTGATCCAGCTGATAGGGTAAGTTTGGTCATCAGACAACAATAACAACTATTATTAGCCAGATTTTAGAGACCAATTCCAAATGCTTATTAAATTAATGCTTCCACTGTAAGGATAGTAATGGTGTTCATAAAATAAACACAAATTAATAAATTGTCTACAGTCCTCAGAACTGATGATGATATGCCAAGTCTTTGGGATTATGAAAAAGACATGGCGGTGTTAAATCGAAACAAAACTTTATTTAATTTTTTTAGGAACATCCACAGATTTCGTCTCCCAACTGTATGTTTGAAATAATAGCATAACATTTTAGCCCGAATCTCAGCCAAACCAGGCCTACATGTTTATGACAGCAACGAATAGAAAATTGTAGAAATTATTCAACATTCTTTGCGTGTATGTTGCAGGGAAATATGAAGTGTTGACTTCTGTTTCACTACTGTACCTGGCTACATGGCATGTCAGCTGCTCAGAATCAACACCTAACATGAAATGCAAATGTTGTTTATTCATCCATAGGAGGATGGGAAATGTGATTATACCTGATATGACACAATCACAAAAAAGAACTTGGGCAAGAAAGTTTGTAAAAAGAAAGAAATGGAGAAGGCAAATTAAATTAAAGTTAAATGTAACAAAAATATGACAAAGATTGTGTATCGTTGCAGAGATGTGGGTAAACATACCCACTGGCTCATGTGACCCCGATCACCCATATCTGCCATCCATCTTATATTCTAGCTCAGTTTAAACTAAGTAGTTGTCTTGAGATAAACTGTTAGGTGTTTCTACCAAAAGAGTTTTTCTAATGACCATCTCATTATGTAGGTCACATCCTACATTATTTAGGAACTGGTGAAAATACATTCAATCATGAGTAGGTTCAACAACCTGTTTCTAGTCTAATTATTCTCGTGTTTCACTGTATTTCTCAAAACTAAAGATCTGAGTAATGCTGTTTAAGTCTAGTGATTGTAAAGACCATGAAGTACCAGAGAAGAGGAAAACTGTGAGGGGGCATCAGCCCCCACCAGGATTACCAGGGGGTGGGGGGTAAGTCACTGGGGGGCCTGGTCCTCTCAGCAAACATCTCAAGTCTGAACATGTAGCTGACATTTTTATTCCCTTATTCTATGAGTCTGAAAAACAAATCCTCCAGAATGTAAAAAATATAAAGAATCGGCCCGTGTTTTCTTTCCTTTTGCCAATTTAACAATTTCCTTAAGTTGTCATATTGCAACAGATGGCACAACTTCCTAATAGACACCATTGTGGCTATATGAAGCCATACTGACAGGTCTCTTCAAATGTCTGAACATTTTAGAGTTTTGATCCTGGTCTGATCTATTCTGTTTTGCCAACATTCAGATTTTCTTTTCCAAGGGGCTCCGAAAATGAATGAACGTACAAACCACAAAGCAGAAAACAAAAACACATAGTAAGAAGGTCCCTGACTTTTGGCAATGCAGGAACACTCTGATGAGGAAGTGAGGTCAGTCAAAACAGGAAGTTCATCTCACTCCCCTTAAACTAACCCAAACCAAATGTTGCCCAGTACTTCACAATTTGGCCCACATACTGTGTGTGTGTGTGTGTGTGTGTGTGTGTGTGTGTAACCTCCCTCAGGAGGCATTGGTAATAGGCTTGTATTTTTTGAGGCGGGTCCACTGGCCCGTGGAGTAGTTCATCTCAAACACTGTGTCCACCAGCATAGTGGTGCTGCCCGTCCCGTCCGCCTTGGGAAGGACCTCCGAGTGTTCGCTCAGCTTGATCTGGATGATGTCTCCCTGCTCTGGACAAGGGTTATCTGACGTGGGTGAGGAGACCACAGGAAGAGAGGTGTGAGGTTTACACAAACAAAACCCTCGAGGGCCAGAGCCCAGTCCTAGATTCAAAACTATTTTACATGGCAGAATCATCATCATCTCAAGTCAGTAAGCAACAGGCTAGACCCGTGATGGGGAAACTGAGCCCAGGAGTCTGATTTACTGAAATATTCAGTCCAGTCCAATCAGCTCAGCAGAACAGAGAGAAAAAAAACTGAATTGGACTTAAATTGTGGTTGGGTCCATTTTCCATACCTAATTTAAACTTAAAATAGACTAAAGCAATTTCTCCATGTTGATTTACCACTGGAACTACAACTTAACCAGTGACCAAGGTTACTTTATGTCCAGTATTGTATAACTTAAGTACCGTTAAGTATGGCAGCTAAAAAACTACTGATATGGGCCAAAGACTATGAGTGACTTATAACTGTAACAAAAGGTCTTAAAAGTTGCACTAAGGATAATCATCCAATGTGTATTCCTGTTCAAACCACAGCCATAAGGCAATAACTGGGTGTATAAGAGTATAACAGTACCTCTTGATCCCGCCATGAAGCCCAAGATGAGTGCTTTCTCTGGTCGAGTGACTTTATTCGCAGTCTTAAACATTTCCTGCGCCGCGTACATCTGCTCTCTCTGCAGTGACAGACAAAACAAGACCTTAGGAAGTCCCTCAAAGACGCGAGGACGGGTCTTCGTGTGTCTCGGGTCTGTATGTTCTCACCGTGAGTGACAGACTCTTTTTGGGTGTCGGCTGCTGCGGTGGCGTAGGGGCGGGCTGGGCTGTGGTGGCGGGCGGCGGCGTGGGCGTGTCCGGCTGTGTCGCCGTGGCGGCCGGAGGCGGGGCGTTGTTGAGGGGCGTGCTGGTGGGTGCGGTAGGGGAGGTGGGGGCCGTGGGACTGGCGGTGCTGGCGTTGTACATGGGCGGCCTCTGTTTAAACTGGCCGGGCAGCGCGGCAGCTGCAGCGCCTGTAGCCGTGGCCTCATCCGGCTGCCGATTTGCAGCGTCGCGACCCGTACCGCCCGTGTTTGCTACGGAAGAGCAGGAACACAGAGGCATCAACACAGGAGAAAGATAAATAATAATAATAATAATAATAATAATTAGGCTCAACAATGAACAGGATGCATGGGTTAAATTTTAATTCATACAAATGTCATTACATTAGCAGCAGTAATGTATTGAACGTGTTAATACGCAGTGTCTCACCTGGCTGTGTTTCAGAGCTGGGAATGTAGGAGGAGGAGGGGACCATGCTGGGGGTGGCGGGCAGGTAACTCGTGGACGGGAGAGCACTTTCGTTCAACGCCCCCAATTTCTATTCAAAGAAATTATTGGAATTTGCTGGTACAAGCTCATTCCAGTACAAAATGGTGATTGCGAGTAAATCATTTGTGGAAGCAGACTGATAACCACTCTAGTATTAACTGTCTAATATACAGGAAAGAGACACTAGATCTGATTATTACAGCCTGCTTCAGTGGTGGTCATTAATAAACATGCATGTTCACATCGTTTCTCTCCATACCTGTGTGGAGACCAGGCCAGCAGCGTAGTCTGGGGTAACGTTCTCCACCACTGCCTCCTCTTTGGCTGCCTTCTCTCCTGCTTCTGTGTCTGAGAGAGAGAGACAAGTAAAAATTACAATTCCCACAGTTGACCTGTATGCAGCGTGACGTGTGCTTAGCACTACAGCTCGGAAGAGAACTACAGATGTGAACAAACTTACCCAGCGTCTTTCTTCTCCTTTTGGCCTCTCTGCCTGCTCCCACCATGTCCAACTCAGAGATTTCTAATAACTAGCCAAGAAAACAAAACAAAACAAAAAAAAAAATCTTAGAATGACTCCGTCTGACAAACGACACAATTCTCCCCCTCAGCAAACAATTCTGTATGCTGATGTACTCCCAACACACAGTAAATCTAACATTTGTCTGAAAATGTCAAAGACAAAGCAAACAAAACATGCTGAGAACCAAAAGGGTTTATTTCCTACACTGCAGTGCAAATAAGGCCCCTGGATATTCTTTTTAGGCATAATCTGGGTTTAGGGAATCTGGCAGCTTGCATCAGCACTGAGGACGGGTGTGAGGACGGGTGTGAGGAGGACGGGTGTGAGGAGGACGGGTGTGAGGAGGACGGGTGTGAGGAGGACGGGTGTGAGGAGGACGGGTGTGAGGAGGACGGGTGTGAGGAGGACAGGTGTGAGGAGGACAGGTGTGAGGAGGACAGGTGTGAGGAGGACAGGTGTGAGGAGGACGGGTGTGAGGAGGACGGGTGTGAGGAGGACGGGTGTGAGGAGGACGGGTGTGAGGAGGACGGGTGTGAGGAGGACGGGTGTGAGGACGGGTGTGAGGACGGGTGTGAGGAGGACGGGTGTGAGGAGGACAGGTGTGAGGAGGACAGGTGTGAGGACTCTGGTGCAGCGTTACCTTCACCCCTCTCTCCTTGCGCAGGGGCGTGCGGGCGGGGGCGATGGGAGTTCTGTTGCTGGGGGGGCTGAACATACTGGGAGTGGTGGGACTGCGGAATGGAGCCTTTGGGATGCCCTTTAGAGGCGCTGGTGTAGAACGACACAGGTTATTACAGCTTCTCAAGAGTCAGAGTGTGTGTGTGTGTGTGTGTGTGTGTGTGTGTGTGTGTGTGTGTGTGTGTGTGTGTGTGTGTGTGTGTGTGTGTGTGTGTGTGTGTGTGTGTGTGAGAGAGAGAGAGTTCTTGTACTGCAATAGTACAAGTATGTGAAAGTGAGTAAGAATGTAACAGAGCAAAGACCCGTTGTTTAACTCACTTGTGGTGTCGAGCTTCTTCACGAGTCCTCTTCCTTTAGCATGGAAGGGCACTCCGGCCGTCTTCTTCAACTGCTGTGCAGTTTCGGTAGCTGCGAGGTGAATACAGCCACAAGACTTAGCCTGCACATCACCTAGACACATGCATGCACACACTGGAACACCCCCCCCCAAGCGTAGACACACACTCACATTTCTGGAGAAGGTCGGCCCGGAGCGTGGCGCTTTTGGGCTTCCTCTTGAGTTGGAAATGTTTGATGGGAGGTGTGAGGGGGCCCACCAGCGTGGTCAATGCACTTTTATTCAGATACTGACACTCAAGAGGCAACATGGCAGACGCCTCACACTCACTCACTGAGGTAAGAGAAAGCACGCACATGTACACACACACACACACACACACACACACACACACACACACACACAGAGATATAGTGAATCTTTACAGATATGGTGTTTTCTGAATGGACCTGCAAAGAAAAAAGCTCACACACAAAAAACACAATCTACAATCTGACAAGCAAAACAAAAGGTCTTGTTGCCTGAGAATATTTGTCAGCCGTGACTATATGACCTCGAGCGTGAACACCCCGAGCCCTTTCTGACCTTTCTCTCTGAGCTCTCCCAGGATGTCCTGCACGTTGGGGTTCTGCTCCTCCAGGTCCAGGTTGAGGGAGCCCGTGTCCGGGAAAGACTTCAGGATGTCGGCCACCATCAGCACCCAGGGTTCGGAGTCAACTGTGGCTAACTGAATGATCTCTGACAGGGCATCCTTCATCTGACACCACAAACAAGAGAGGAAACGTTGACATTCTCCTTTAATTGAAGTTCGCATTATGAAACTCACACAGACAGGCCATGGTGTAATCTAAAAGCAATAGTCTACATATAGTTGAGGGGACTCTACACAAAATGACCATAAACTACACCAGGTAACACCAGTTCTTAGATATCCTTAAACTACTGAATGGAAAACATAGGAAATCCAGTTTGCAAACAACAACAAAACTTTGTCTTGAAATGCATGTGCATTTACTGACTGTTACATAAACTGTTTAGCCATCATGGTGCTGTTTGAATAGTTGCCAACATTAAATGCAACAGAACGGAGCAACTGTTTGACCAGAAGCTTGTGTAACCCTTACCAAAGCTGACCTGAAGTACACCAGTACACCCTATTAACATACACAACACTGAAAGGGAGCTGCTACACCTGCTCTGCCTAGCAGACATCACCAAATGAGACCAAGCTCGGACACAATTAGTCAGCCAAGACACCCCCCCCCCCCCAATATATTCTATTTTCAAGTTCTCAAACAGATAAAACATAGTATACAAACGTGAGGACACTTTCATGGTGCAACCACACATCAGTCGATAAAGGGGCGTGTCCACACGTATAGGGCCCCAGTCACCTTGTTAACAGTGCTGATAAAAAAAATGGACCAAGTGCTTTTACAAATAAAAGCAAAACAAAACAACAACAAAACTGCAGAACCAGAAATCTCAACGTGACGGTTAAAGCCAGATAGTGAATAGAAACAACAAACTAGTGTTACTACACGCCGACATCAATAAAAAATTAATTAATAAATAACAAAGACGTGTGGAGAAAAAAAAACACTACTGACATTCACCCCACGTGCACAAGCGTAATTAGCACGAGCGCAACTCTAAACGCAGCTCGCGACTGCAGGGCTCTCGCGCTCACCTCCGCGAGACAGAGCGGTTGTCTGGGTCAACCGGACCCGGCTAGTTAAGAGCCGTTCGGCTCAAGTCGTCAACGTCCCGATTACATGTCAGAAACCGTCTCGCCACGACAACCGGCGCTCGTGTAGTTTACTCGCCGGACACTCGAGGAGCGGGGACTTTAAGTTGTGCTAACTCGGCTAGCCTCGGCTAACTTGGCGTAAACTTCCAAGGATCCTCGCGCTCGCGCTGCGGAGACACGCGCGCGCTCGCTCACGCGCCACGGCTCTCCTTCACTGCACACGGTTGATGTGTCGTAGCGTTAAAACGTCCCCCCCCCCGGTCACCGCGTCTGCGGTCATTACTGCATCTAACAGGTCTGAAGCGCCCCGATCACGGCAGCCCCACCTCGTCCACAGTCCTGCGCGGGAGATGCAGCATGCCGAGCAGCAGCTTCAGCTTCACCGGGGGCGACAGGTTGGAGAAGCACAGCCGTATGTTGTCAATGACCGACACGGTCAGCAGCGAGCCGATGCTGGAGGGCGTCCACAGCTCGTCGGTGGAGCCCAGTTTGTTGTGGAGCCACAGGCCGGTGTCGCTGTCCCTCATCGACGCCATCTTGGAGAGAGACGGATCATTAGTGCAGGCATTTTAACGGGCACCTAAGAAAACACAAGGCGTCAGGACCCCTGTGATGGCGGGAGTGAGACGTCGCTGGAAGAGTGAACGCTCACTTAGAGAATATATCACTTTATTAGAGAAGATCTCTCACCTGACTTTCATGTGGACATGGAGCTGACTAAATGGGTCCTGCTACTTTTCATTGAACCCATAAATGGCCGCTGATTCCCTCTTGACCACAGGAGTTCACGTTTATTTCCTCTTTGGATATGCAAATTGAGACGCAAATATCATTTATATCCCATTAAACGCAGCAATATTTTATGAAAACTTTTAAAAAGCATCATTTCTTGGGACGTCGTGGTGCATTTCTAATGATTCAAGGCTGACTGGTTAACTTTAGGAGGGCGTGTTTGATGAGAAGTGAGTTATCCGTGATCTCCCAGTCACTGCGACCTCTACAAACGGAGAAAACTCACTTCTCGTGTCCACACACGTTCAGAATGGTGAACTGAGTTAAACCGAATCAAACCAGCAGGTTTAATCCCCCCCCCGTGTCACATCACTGGTTAGTCAGCAGCCCAGACTAATGTCACAGTCTCACAGCCCACTCTCTCCTTTACTCTCATCACTTCACTGAACTTCGTGCTACTGCGTGTTTTCACACCTGCGCGTTATGCATAAACTATACTGCTTGTATAAACTACTGTTTCTATAAACTACTGTTTGTGTCGTGTTGTGTGTCGTGTACCTCGTTTTTGTTGCTCTTTGTTTTATTTATCTTTTGTGATGACGTCATTCACGGTTGCGTTTGTGCACGTTGTGTTTTTGTAATGAGCAGTGCCACATTACATATGTATATGTGAAATTAAAAAATATATTGTTTTCGGTCTTATTGTTAATTTGCTAATGTACTATTATTGTTTGTATTATTGTTATTATTGATGGAGCACGAAAATACTCTAAACATACTTAAATAACTGACTGTAAATAAATCGACAGATCGAGGGCAAAATGTATTCGGTGTGACGATAGAAACGTTATTTCTCATGTGACCAGTAAGTGCGAATCAGAGAAGGGAACATGCAGCGAGGCTTGAAGAACCCATTTGGGCCAGCGTCGTACTGTGGTCTACAGACGAGGAGCAAAGAGGTTCCTGTGGCATTTTAGCAACACGGGCTAAATACACTATACGAATTTAGTGGAATTATTTGGTGTCCCGGGCCTAATTTTTGTACTACAGGTAAACCGCAGTGTTTTCGATTAATTACCATAGTAATAATATATTATTTGAATCCCCTCTATCGCATCTGTCGTTTATTGATATCGATATAATTTTGAGAGAACCCGAGCTGTAGTTGCATGCGTGTCTTGGGTCACACCTTCGCCGGACAGTTTAAAGGAGAAACGATACTGCTGGTCCATTTGTGAGATAATAACCTGTAACAAATGAGCTCATTGGGTTTGCTGTCTTCACAGGTCTTGTTATTGCTGTTTGGAGCGAGCAGGCCAGTGGGCGACAGGATGAGGTCGAGCAGCGTTCTCGCTAAGGTGATGTTGCTGGTGCTGGTCCAGCTTCTCTGCTTCAGGCAGCTCAACGCCGAACAGGAGTCGGGCACCGTAATTCCTGCGGAGAGTAAGACATTTTAGAAATTTACCCTTTGTATGTGCTGGAAATGTGATTGTTTTCAGAAGCTAAGCGACATCTACATCAAAGGCTGTATATACATCCGAGACAAGTTCAGTAAGGTGTGTCTTATGGACGTGCCGTCGTGCGTCTTTGGACTTAACGTGATGTACCCTAATATCTGGTACACCAAATAACATGGGGGCTGTAATGGAGTGAAGTTCTGCCATTCTTACAATCTGGGTCAGTGCTTCAGCCTCTCTTCTCCGTCAGGTCGGCCCTGCGTGGACTGCCACGCGTTTGAATTCATGCAGCGAGCACTGCAGGATCTGAAGAAGACAGCGTTCAACCTCGACTCACGGGTAAGCCTTGATCTTGAAGGTTGTATATATTATATGTACGTAATATACTGTCAGCCCATGAAACTAAGAATACTTTAGTCATGCGCTTCTGTGGCATATAAAGAAGATTAGTGTGGTGTCTATTAGAAGCTCTCACTGGTTTCTTGTATGTGATGTGTTCCTCAGACTGAGAGTTTGGTGTTGCGAGCAGAGAGGAGGGCGCTGTGTGACTGTCTGCCTGTCAACACCCTAACCTGAGCGCCGAGCCCCTGAACACCACCACCCCCACACAACGACTGAACACCACCACGCCCACACCACGACTGAACACCACCACCCCCACACAACGACTGGGCCATTACACTTTGTTCTTATATACATACTCACTCAAATGCTTATTCACATGTAGTTTTTTATTTACATTCATGTACAGTTAGTACTAGTTCACTAGTTCACAATTTGCTGGGCTGTCTGAGCTGATACTGTCCCAACCATTGATATTCAACTTCTAGCTTACATTTTACAGGTTTTATAATAAATGTTGTAACTATGTGTGTAATGTTGAAGGAATGTTTATTTGTTATGGATCTTGACACTCAAACATGTGGGACATGCATAACACAGCATATTATTTGCACAGTAAAACTTCTTCTCATGGTGTTGACACTTATATTTTATTAGCCTTTAACTGTATGAAGAACATGTGAATTACTAACACTAGACATCATATAATATAGATGTATTTTCATGCTGATGCCTATAGAAAAAAAATAATTTATGGAGATTAACTTGTAATATTACAATACTAAATGTGCTCCAGTGCTGTGAGTTTGTTGTAAGAGTAGCTAATTGATATGAACCTGCATGAAGACTAAACAGACGTTTAGATGATTTATATGGAGATGTTTTGTCTGTCATCACGCTATAACAAATGCTTTATCTGTTCCGTAATTGTTAGATACAGAATTCTCTGCTCTATAGAGCATTGAGAATCGATAGCAAATCACCATTAAATGCTACAGTTGTCACTTCAGGAGGCTGTTTGTCTGATGCTACTGTTGCGACTCTTCCTACGATGCTACTGTTTTTTTTTAAAGATTTGTAAAAAAAAATTAATTTATAAAACATTAACATGGAATAAAATAAGAGCTCTGTAAACATTCTGAGAATAGTCTTCCCTTATGTTAATTATCAATACTAGAGAGAAATAGGGGTGTTAGTCAGCATGGATGAGTTTTATTGAGGAGAACAAAAGCACATATGAATATGCTTTTAGTGTGTGTGTGTTTTTGTGTTTCTCCTGGAATGGTTCTGTTTTCACAAGAAACGCTGATCACCCACTGACCCTCGGAGTGAATTCCAAATTAAAGATTCACTAAAAGGGTGCACATGCTATGCATTGCCTAATCAGTGCAATATTCCTTTTTGAATCAAACATTTTGTTCAAAGTACAATTAAATATTAAGAAATACACGTTTAGACTTGTTTAGACTTGGTCATCCAAGTAGCTTGAAGTGCTAATTGTGCTTTTGTGCATTTTGCATATAGTGGGGGGAGGTGCAGCATCATGAGCAGACGGGGGGGGGGGGGGGGTGTCAAGGAGTGTGGCGCATCGCTGCAGTATTCAGCGGTAGGCCCTGCCCAGCAGTGAAGAAAACAAACAGATAGAACAGCAATAACTGCAGGACTCCAGGGCCCCATAACGCACCCCCAGTTTTAAAATGAACACTGCAGCGCCCAGCGTGCCCCATCCTGCCCAGATACGTATTCACTCAGCAGGGACAGTGCTGCAGGAAGCCCCTCCCAGAGAGGACGCTCTGAAAACACGCCGCCGCGCCGTCCCTCGGTCCTGCGCTCTTGTGTACTGCTGCATGAATTCAGGCCATTTCTGTCCAAGCAGGAGCAGCGGGACGCTGGTGTCCCGCTAACGCTGATCAAAGGCCAGATCTCTGCTTTCAGCACTTAGGGTGTCCAATGCCGTGTCATCCCTGTCAAAGTTGCAAATGTGGATTAAACATGGTCAGTCCCTGATGCCCTTCCAAGGGAACATATTGTAATAAAGAAGAGATTTAGTGAACATGGTCAGACAAAGGTGGCATGTCACATATGAGGCTGACCCACACATACATACCAAATCATAGTACCAGCAGTACTCAT